>NC_087309.1:40237630-40352630 GCF_015220805.1 Pogoniulus pusillus
GGGATGTGTTGAGCAGACGGGAAACAGAGCAAACCACACAAGTGCTACACAGGTGTGGCACCTGCTAGCAAACTAGTCCTTACCTTTTACTTAGCTGTGCAAGCTACACCACTAACGTGGTGCTTCCTCCACTAAATATCTCTCAGGTCAGTAAAGAGGTAGGGTCAAGTTCTATACATTTTTTACAAAGATTATTTATTGGCAACCATCAAATAACTACTTTGAGGTATTTATAAATATTAATACTATAATTTAGCCTGAAGTGAATGGTCTGCACACACCCACAAGTCACTAAAAATAGCTGTAAGCGACTGCAGTAGTTAATTTAAGACAAAAACACAAGAGCAAACCTTTATCCTCTTTTCAAAATACTTTTGTTTAAGATACACAATGATTTCTGCAATCTCTGAAATGGAAAAAAAAAAATCCATAGTTTTGCAATGTCTGGAATGCAAAAAAAAAAAAACTTAAAAAACCCCAGACCAAAACCCCAAACCCCTATCTGCCATATGCAGGACATGGGAAGTGTTCTTCCCCATCCTCTTCACTGTCGTCCTAACTTCAGCTCCTGACATCTTTTTGGTAGGTTCTCTCTATATCTTTAATTGAATTGAATGTATTTCCCCCCAAAATTTGTTCAACCGGCACAAGCGACGTGTTGATCTGGAAAAGTCGATGACTGAACGAGGTCAGGCACTGAATTATCCCATTTGCCCCTGAATAACTTAATCTCTCTCTCTGCTCAGACCACAATAGATTATAAGGTCAAAGCCGAGTGAGGAATCCTTAGAAGCATTTCTCCAATCACCCCAAAACCAGGATCTGTTATTTTGCCTGCCACAAAGTGGATGATCAGTTTCAGCTAAAATACATAAATAAATGTTCGTGCTGTTATCTTCTCCGAGAAGGAAGAATGAAAATAAACACTATCAGTCATGCTAATAAAAAAAACCAAAACCTAACACAACAAAACCAAACCCAAACTATTAAAAAGTGTTTTGCTACATATCTACATCTGCTCCTGTAGCAGAACATTTATGTCCAAGCTGCAGTTAAACCAGACAGATTAATACAGTTTCCTCTGTTCGGTTGTTTTTGGGTTTGGTTGTGTTTTTTTTCCTAGGTTGGGGTTCTTTTTTTTTGCCTTTTTTTTTTTTTTATTTAAACAGAGGTGGCTATTTCGTGACACAGAAAGCAGATCATTCATTTTGCTTCATTCAGCTTGTTCAGTGTGATTGTACCTTACGGGAGGTAACTTGGACAATTCTGGAGGAACATGGTCAGTATGGCTGAAATATCATTTATTTAATTTGTAAAGTCAGAAGGTTCAAATTATTCATTCACTTTCTACCACACAAAACAGAAAATAATCCAAGATTTTTTTTCCCTTTGGTAAAAAAAAATAAAAATCCTACTTAAATCAGTAGTTAGAACAAATGAACAAATTGCATTTATTTGGAGTGCCTGAAATCAGCAGCAGCTCTGCAAAATACCAGACAGATATCAAGTGGTTCTTTTGGCAACAACTTAAAGTAGTATCTAAGCCTACCACCTTTAATTTGCCTTCTCCTCTAGAATTCAGATTTGATTTTGATAATCTTGTATATTTTTATCTACTAAAAATATATTTTCCATGGGATATTTTTGTTTGTTTATTTCCACAGAACCTCTGAAAGAGAAACATAAATATATCTATTTAACCCTTTGGAGAAATAACTTGTGTAGCAACAGAGTGACTTGCTGCCTGGCACAGAAAAGCTCTGTTTGTGGATGTTTCCCCTCAAAGACAAGGTGAGGCTGCACAATCAGACAATAATCTTTAGGTAAACTTGTGGATTAAACATTTTTTTTCCACTTCTAAAAAGGCACAGTCTAACTGTGGTATTTACTTGTCAGAGAAACTAAATAAATCCTTGCCTGTGACATCAGCTGCCATCAATGCTTCTGCCCTGATGACCTTCACCTGAAGAAATCCCACGTCTTTGATGTTATGGAACATCATCATTGGACTCTAAAAAACAAAACAAAATCCAAGAAAAAGTAATTCTAGATAGCAAAAAAAAAAAAAAAAGGACAAAAAGCAGTATTAATCATCTCCTGGCTAGCACATAAATAAGCACGATCCTCTCTAAAGCATTCACACATGTAAATAATAGTCTCTGAAGAATGCCACTGCTACTTGCAGTGTTTTACAACTTTAACTTAACAATGATAAATGCAAAGGGAAAAACAATTAATATTAGTGATTAAATCTAACACTAAACCAACTGAATTAATTGCTTAACAGCACAGAGAATATTGAATGCAGCTTCCCAATATCAGACCTAACATTACAATTCCATTTTTTTTTTAGATAACCTAGGGGAGGAACCTAGGAAGAGGAGACAAAAATAAGAATTTTCAACAACTGCCCAACTGATTTTTAAATAGCAGTGCATTAACAAAATGAATGCAAACAATAAAATATCTCCACCCCCTCACCTCCCGAATATTTTTGCATGAATCATGTTCACGTTTTTCCCTCTGATGGCTCAAATAATATGTTGAACAGTGACTCAGGGCCAACATTTTTTGTTGTAGTTGAACACAACACGCATATAAGCATACAGCACATACGTATACACATGCTTGCTTGTGGCTTGCAGATAACATGAGCAGAAAATCAATCAGGAGTATAGCAATGTAATAATTTTTATATTAATCACTTGGAAAAGAAGAAGGAAAAAAAAACCCAAAGGTAGTATAAAATTTAATTTTAAAATTATTCCAATTCCAGGGCAGGAAACTCTCACTATAAATCACTATTTTTAAACATAAATTTCTGCAATATCTACATACATTTAAAAGAGGAAGGAAAAAAAAATAAAGAGTAGGCTAAAAGTGGCATTTATTCTTCCAGCACAGGTTTAGAAAGCTGCTCGTGAAATGTGCTCTGTTGCTGCTCATTTTAGAGAGAACTAAAAAGTAATGAACACTAGTTATGTGTCATAGCCTTAAAATTCTCCATCTCCTGAGTTTGAATACAAATTGAAAAGTTGCAGATTTTCAAATGGCAGAATGCTGAATGCATCTTTGCAGTCAATTAATATCAAACCTGGCATTATCATTCAATTTTTCAGATAACCTAGGGGAGGAACCTAGGAAGAGGAGATTAAAATAAGGATTTTCAAGCTCCTTTTGAATCATACATACACATGGCCTAATTTTGGGGTGTATTTTGTTCATCACTTCTAGCATGCAGATTGATTCTCTAGTATTTTTAACATCTACACCAACGTATTTAAAGCCTTTTCTAAAATTGTAATGTGGCACAGGTAAAAACCTTTCTCCACTGATTATGATCCTGTCCAGGCTTCTAGAAAACACCAACATCAGGGAAAACAACAATTCAACAGTTCTTTAGTTTATGATAAAGGCTAAATCAACTGTTATGGAAAAGCCAAATAAATAGCACCACTGGTCTGAAAAACACAGGTGCTGCTTAAATGGAATATTAAATGTCAGCTCACAAAAGCCACAGTATGTTCATGCAGTCTGATGAAACATTAAGAGTATATCCAGCCCTGTTATTTTATTAGTAAGACAATTTTAACAGTGGCATTTAATTCCACATGCCCCAACTGACCATCTACTCTTTGCACTGAAAGTTTGACCTTGGGATATTGAACCGAGGGATCAACTCAGTGCAGTAGCTCACACGCTACCTACATACAAACACACATGTGTTACGAAAGGATAATGGCTAATAATTTTTTATCCCTTTTCAATAGGTTAATCAACAGCAAGATGGCTTAAAAAATCTGATGGTCAACTTTAATCAGCACACTGCTTATCTGCTTACAAGCTGAGGATGCTACAGATAGCTCTGCTGTAATTCAGTGGCACCTTGGCACCTTCCCGCATTTATGACAATAATGATCAAGGTTTGGAAGCTTCTTATCAGAACGGGTACCACAGCAGAGATAATTCTGCTCTAATACATGACCAAAGTGAAAGGACTTACAAAAACGTTTCCACCTTCTACTCAAGTTTCCCAGTGACTGAGCTGCAGAAAGGAAACAAAGCAAAAACCAAACGCTGAGCGAGTCAAGCAGCTCCCCCCTTCCTGCAAGGCCATCAGGCACCCTTTTTTCATGCTGGTCACTTCACTCTGCAAAAAGGCACCAGTGCTGTGGTGCACTTTGCTACCTTTGTTAGAATAATTAGGTTTGAACTTTTAGCTGCAGCTGAAGGCAGCTGGCTTGAGATCCATTTGCTGCACATCGTGACTGTGGAGGATGCTGAAGATGTATACAATGCCACGGCTGAGATGCTGGGAGAGGCAAATGACTTTAATGCATGACTTTAAATACACAACTTTTAAGTAATGATTTATCAGATGATATTCTGTCGCCTTATTTGTGATTATTGTTGAGGGCCTCAAAAACCCACATGGTTTCTGAAGCCTGAAATTTCCATAGCAGAGGAATCCATGATTTGCTGCGAATCTTTTCAGCCTTCAATAGATGGGAAAAGATTGAAATGCTCTGGAGATGAGTCCTCTTTATTTTTTTAATGAAAGGCTGTATAATATATTTTCTGTATGGCTGCAGCAGCTGTCAGGGAGAGCATCTCAGTTCAGCTCTATTATGGGAGAAGCAATACCCCATCCTATGGCATCGAGATACACTGAGGGGCCAGCACTGATTGACAGCTTGTCACCATGACGTCTTATTCCATCTCTGTTATGGAGAAAATTAATGTCACACCACCAGCCTTATGACTCGCTGTCATCTTAGAACTGCTCACCTTTTATCAATGCTCTAAATAACATTTCAAGCCCATCGTCTCACGGTGGACAATCTGGTCAAGGGACATTAAATCGGATGACTGTGAAATGTCATAATAAAAATGGAATGCTAACAACTTCTTCTCTAAACTAGCTCCTCTGGTTTTTAAACTGTGACAAGGGGGACCGTGGGTTCAGCACACCCGTTCTGAAAAGGTCATACAATCTCTCTTGGTCTGTGCCCATTAACGCGCCCCCCTCCTCACCCCAAAAGGAATTAATCTTTTCAGACAATTGTGGTAAAATAATGGTTCAAACAGTAATGTCTGTTTAATTTGTAAGGCTCTGATGTTCAGCTACAAATGGTTAAATGACAGTAATAGAGTCATTTTCCAAGGCTATTTGATCTGATGGCAAGGTCAGCTCATTAACTGTTTTTGGCTGCAGAGAAGGTGCCAAAGGAAAAAAAAAATATCTCAGATGGAAGCTACATTTTTTTAAATATTTTTTTTTAAAGAGGACCAAAAGAAAAATTACTCCCAAAATATAGGTCCTCAGTGGGGAGCAGGGCATCTTGCTAATTGCACGCTACCTCTTTGTATCAGTTCTGGAGCAGAGGTACGGATACCAAAAAGAAATCAAACACCAGTGAAAATAAACTATTTGGATTTTGCTCATCCTTGGTCATTTCTTTCTCCTGCTGTCCACCCGTAATTTTAATAAGAACAGTAAAATTCATTTAAAAAAAAACCCAAACAAAAAAAAAACCTTAGAGATGCTAAAAATTTTAAAGACATGTAATGAGGAACTCAGGCCTCTGCAATACCAACATCTTCCAAAAATATAAATGTTTCCCAGTGCATGCAGTAATGAAAATACAATAAAGGACACATATCTATGAATATGTAAGAAAGAGAAATAAATAGATCAGTCTTAACACCACTTAACTGTGCATTACACTGGGGACCAAGAAAGAGAGAAAAAAAAAAAAAAAACAGAGGAGAATTTAGGGAAGCTGATTCTGATTTAGGGATACAGTTTCTATACTGCCACAAAACCACCAGCATCACTTGGCTGCCATACCATCACACACAATAATCCACAGGAATAGGGTACTGCTGGGCAAGTGTGTCACCTGCAAAAATACACCCACCAGAAATCTGTTATATTTGTATAGATCTCTTCTGGCTGCCTCGGCAGACTCTGAAATGCGCAGTAACTCTCCTAATTGTAACTATTTCTCAAAGATGGTGCACAATACCTTAGCTCTCAGTTGGTTTGGGAATATTATGCTTAGCCTCACTAAGTCACCTCTATTAAACTGTGTTTATGATAACACTATTGGTGTATGAGTTGTACAAGCATTAGCAGACAGCTGATTCAGTGGAGATAGCCAGAATAAATTTGCTGAAGCGCACATCCTGCTAATCTGTTTGAAGAACATTGTACAGCATTAGTACTAGCACTTCATGTTATCTGCACAGCCTGATAAGGTACATCTTTATTAAATTCAGTTATTGAAAGGATGTCAGTCATGGAACAGGAATATATTAAAATTTTTAAAAAAAGAAGAAAAAAAAGAAGGAAGTAATAATAAAATAAAATAAAAATTAAGGAGCTCTTTGTTAGTCAGAGCTTGGTTTAATGGCTGAGTGTCTGGAGGAGCCTTTCTAAACACCTGGCAGCATTGTACAACACAAGCTTTGTAATTTTAAGTGGAAATCGCTTCTTTTTTTTTAACTTCTTCCTCAGTGAGGCAGTTACTTTCAGAGGTTGAGGTGTTTGCAAATGCTGGAGTAAGAGCTCCCCTCTCTGTTGCTTTAATAAAACTACACGGGTTCTGTGCACTGAGAGGGTGCTGGGAAACAAGAACACTGCTTCAGAATGTTCTGAAATGGAAATCTTGTTTGAAAAAGTTATCTCCACGACAGAAAGCACTGCTGCAGCCTCTGCTGTGCAGACGGGAAATAAGAAGTTCTTTTGCTCTCTAGTGCAGATGCAAAAAAACCCAACCAACCAAACAAAACTACTGAGCATCTCATAACATTTGGCATAAAAACTCATCCAAAAACTCGACAGCCACGAAAGACCTCTTACTTAGTTTGTGTTTGGTAGAAATTTTTGCAGGGCAGGAGAATTAACTTCTTCAGGTCACAGGATGATAGCAAATAGCTGAATTACTCTGTGAAATTACTCTGGCTGCATAAAGAGGCTACTGCATAGCCTCTGTGATGTACTGACCGTGGTAATGTCAGCAACTAGCCTAAGCAGTTGGTCATTGGCTGAGCATGGTAAGAAAATAAGGGGTAATTTATAAGGCTATACAGGATATTTTATAAGGATATCTAGATTATTATGTGTATCTAAATTATCTCCCTCATTATTTATAAGTCAACACTTTGCAGACACGATGTATATCCAAATTATCCTCTCTGTTATTTATATGCCAACACTTTGTAGACAAAAGAGAAGAACTTCATACATATCTCTTCAGTATCTCCTCTCGCTCCTTTTGGTCCTCCAGGGAGTTGACAGGGAGGTCAGAGATAGTGACCGCAGCTGAGGCTGTGAGAGTGACCAGCAACACCAGGCACCCCTCTCCTTCCTCCAGAGGCATCTCCAACTTGTGGGTTTGCTCTTTGCTCAGGGTTGACAGGTCAACCTGGCACCTAGAAACAAACATTCTCCATCAGCATGTAATTTTCTTCAAGCCAAGCAAGAGCACTCTGCCTTACTTGTGTTCAGCTGGGCGCAGAAAAAACACCGACTTCCAACTTGTGGAAGTGTTTATGTTCAGCTTCAGCCCATGCCCCTTGTTGAGTTTTGTCTTATTTTTAATGCATGTGAACTGTAAGCATTGAAACGAACTTGCAGGCACTAGAAACAAGGTTGGATAACATTCCTTACTCAAACGCAAAAAGAATGTTACCAAACAAGCTTCAGATGCAAACTGTACCTTTTAATACAAACCAAGCTTCTGATGTGAACATTTACTTATGACATTTATCTAAAACCATTAAAAACCTTCCCATAAAAAACAGATACCAAAACACCTGTGTGGACCTAATTGTGAAGGAGTTAACAGAACTGGGCATAGAAAAACCCAATCTCAGCATCACCCAAAAGGCTCATCTCTCTCTCTCGCACTAAGCTGTGTGTGGCTCAGGGTCAAAGCTTCCTGCAAGCATCCAGGATAAAATCTGAAGCCACAACCCCTTATATAATAAGATGTCTCACACTGTAACAAGCAGGGGACTGCTTGTAGCTGTGCAGAGTGGCTGGAGCAGATCCACCCTGCCTGATCCCTTCCTACACAACTCCTGAACCAAACTAATGAAGACAAAAACCGTTTTTGTACATGCTCACCACCAGGAAGAGCTTTGCTGCATCTTTAAAAACAGGTAGAGCACAGAAGAAAAAAATTCCACTGCTACTGAAGAGCCAACCGTAATTAAAACGAGAATACCTTAGGGTCAGTCATTAATTTCTGCCCTTAGAAGTTCACAACATTCAGCTTTCATGGAATCACAGCACCACAGAGTGGCAGTGGTTGGGAGGGACCCCTGGAAATCATTCAGTCCACCACCCCCTGGCCAAGGCAGGGTCACTTAGAGAAGGTTACACAGAAGCATATCCAGGTGGGTTTTGGACACCTCCAGAAATGGAGACTCTGACACTCCTCTGGGCAGTCTGTTCCAGTGCTCCAGCACCCTTAAATTAAAGCTTCCCTAGACTGCAGCGTGGAGCAAGACTAGAAGTTCACAGCCTCTGTGGAATGCTGTGCCAGCTTGCCCTGCACAGGAATTTCTGTGGAAAAAAAAAAAACCACTGTTTGGAGTATTTCAATTTACAGCATCCCCCAGCAACGCTCATTACTTCAAATATATTCCAGAATCCCACCATGGTGTGGGTTGGAAGAGGCCCCTGGAGATCATCCAGCCCAACCCCCTTGCCAAAGCAGGGTCACCCACAGCAGGTAAACAATAAATAAAACCAATCACAACACCGAAATAAATTGATCTATCCCACATACAGTCGAGCCACCACACACTCCACGCTTGAACAGTGGTTATTTAATGTGACAAGCACATGTTCTGTGTGCCACTCTCACTAAACTAAACATCTAGCAAACTCTTTTCATAAAATGTCAATTGATTTTGAAGAGGAAGATAATGTGGTGACCGCAGGGCCAATAAACTGAGAGAAAGGTGTCAGACATGAATAAATAGGCATTTAAGGACAGGAAATAGCCAATTATGAGAATAAGTGCAGCCTCATAAAATGGGCACTGTGCTATCACAGGCAGATTAGATTTGCTACAGGAACATTCCCTCTTAATTTTTAGTTTATTTTTTTTAAACCATTTGCTGTCTGTTGTGCAGCTGCCAAAATGGAACCGAGGCAAAGCTCACCCAGGAACAAGGTTCACTTATTTCAGAATGACAAAAAAAAAACCCTCTCAACTGTCACTGCAGTCTCACCTTGATGTTTACTTTTTATTTTGAATGGTAAGGAGTGAGAAATTCAATTGCCAACAGCAAGGAAAGACTAAAGCTGCTGCTGTCACTGCAGGCTGATGGTCACTATAGGTTTTGTACGTGTCCATAGGCTGTTAAATTTTTATTTAGGCTGTGGAAAGGACCTTAAAGCCCACTTTCAAATGACAAAGATTATCAAGCATTCAAAGCTGGGATAGGTCATGGTGTCCTGCTGTCCCTGGTGTTAAATATGTGAGGGGCCTCGAGCACAAGCCCTATGGGGAGAGGCTGAGGGAGCTGGTGTTGTTTAGCCTGGAGAAGAGGAGGCTCAGGGGTGACCTTATTGCTGTCTACAACTACCTGAGGGGTGGTTGTGGCCAGGAGGAGGTTGCTCTCTTCTCTCAGGTGGCCAGCACCAGAACAAGAGGACACAGCCTCAGGCTGCGCCAGGAGAAATTTAGGCTGGAGGTGAGGAGAAAGTTCTTCACTGAGAGAGTCATTGGACACTGGAATGGGCTGCCCGGGGAGGTGGTGGAGTCGCCGTCCCTGGGGCTGTTGAAGGCAAGGTTGGACGTGGGACTTGGTGCCATGGTCTAGCCTTGAGCTCTGTGGTAAAGGGTTGGACTTGATGATCTGTGTGGTCTCTTCCAACCTTGCTGATACTGTGACACTGATATATCTTAACAGCTTATTTACAAACAGATACCACTTCAAAATACGTCATGAAAAAAAACCACAAACCAAACAAAACCCAAAAACCAACCAACCAAAAAAAAAATCCAAACCAACTAACATTGTTTGTTTCTCACACCAAATTTTCCAGCAGCAATATTGTGATTTCAGCCAATAATCACTAAAGGTACCATTCCAAACTCTCCTGGAGTGAGTGAAAGAATCAGAAAGTCATACTGGTAACCAGTAATGCAGAAATAATCCACCCCTCACTTGAAAAACAGGAAACAGAAGCTAACCCTGCTGTAACAAAAAATCCTGCAAGGGCCAGAAAGCTGCAGTGACTGCAGAATTACACAGCTTACATCAGAGCTACAAGTTCCAAGTTCTCCAGCTCTTGGAGGTAGAGCACTCGTGTAGAATCACAGAGTTGTCAGGGCTGGAAGGGACCTCAAGGATCATCTAGTTCCAACTCCTGTCCCATGGTCAGGGAGACCTCACGTTAGATCAGGTTGCTCAGAGCCACATCCAGCCTGGCCTATAACAACATCAGCCTTTTACAACATCAGGCTTCAGACTGGAAGAAAGTGGATTGAGGTGGGACATTAGGAAGAAATTCTTCCCCAGGAAGGAGGTGAGGCACTGGAATAGTTTGTCCAGAGATGCATTGGAAGTTCCAATCCTGGAAGTGGTCAAAGAGAGTTTGGATGAGGCCTTGAGCAATCTGGTCTAATGGAAGGTGTCCCTGTACATGGCAGGAAGGTTGACACTGGATGATTTCAAGGTCCCTTCTAACCCAAGCCAGTCTATGATTCTGTTACTTTTCATTCAGGCTAAGCGAAGCACCTTGCAACTCAGTTATACTCCTGAAGTTTTTCTATGGCTACAAAACATTCCTACCATCAGCACATCTGGAGCAGATCACCTGAGAAATACCTCTGTGCTCTGCTCCATAGATCTCCAAGAACAGCCCTCCCTCTTGTTCCCTAAAGTCGTGTTCAGGGTAGGGAGTGATCACAGGACCACAAGATCACAGAATGTTAGGGCTTGGAAGGGACCCAAAGAGATCACTGAGTCCAACCCCCCTGCCAGATTAGGACCATACAATCTAGCTCAGGTCACAGAGGGATGCATCCAGACAGGCCTTGCAAGTCTCCAGAGAAGGAGACTCCACAACCACTCTGGGAAGCCTGTTCCAGTGCTCTGTGACCTTTACAGTAA
Source organism: Pogoniulus pusillus (assembly GCF_015220805.1). NCBI lineage: Eukaryota > Metazoa > Chordata > Aves > Piciformes > Lybiidae > Pogoniulus > Pogoniulus pusillus. Next base: position 40,248,770 of record NC_087309.1, read on the forward strand.
AGAAGTTCCCCCTTGTGTTGAGGTGGAATCTCCTGTGCTGCAGCTTATACCCATTGCTCACCTTGCAGTGAGAGCCTTAGCATTTTTACAGGGAACACATTCCCTGAAGGACACTTAGATAAGCTGATGAAAAACCAGGGTGATTCCATTAAGGAGCATCTCCCTTGTGCTTCATGGAAATCCAGCTGAAGAAAGTCTACATGCATTTCTCATTCCATGTCTAGTCCTCTCCTCTGGCCTTGCAAGAGATGCAGCATACATGTTTCTGACTCAGAAGTGCCAAAGCTCAGGGGGCATTCAGCATTTCAGTCAAAAGGGGAGACCCATCCACAAGAAGGGTTGTAAGGAGGAGCCAGAAAACTACAGAGCTGTCAGCCTGACCTCAGTGCCAGGCAAGGTCATGGAACAGGTAATCTTGAGTGCCATCACAAATCACCTACAGGATGGCCAAGGGATCAGGCCCAGCCAGCATGGGTTTAGGAAGGGCAGGTCCTGCCTCACCAACCTGATCTCCTTTTATGATCAGGTTACCTGCCTGGTGAATGTGGGGCAGGCTGTGGATGGAGTCTACCTGGACTGCAGCAAAGCCTTTGACACTGTCTGCCACAAGAAGCTCCTGGCAAAGCTGGCAGCTCGTGGCTTGGACAGATTCACTCTGTACTGGATCAAGAACTGGCTGGAAGGCATAGCCCAGAGAATGGTGGTGAATGGTGCCACATCCAGTTGGCAGCCAGTCACTAGTGGTGTGCCTCAGGGATCAGTGCTGGGCCCAGTCCTGTTCAATATCTTTATTGATGATCTGGACGAGGGGATTGAGTCCAGCATCAGTAAGTTTGCAGATGACACCAGGCTAGGAGCAGGTGTGGATCTGCTGGAAGGTAGGAGAGCCCTGCAGAGGGACCTGGACAAGCTGGATGGGTGGGCAGAGGCCAATGGGATGAGATTCAACAAGGCCAAGTGCAGGGTTCTGCACTTTGGCCACAACAACCCCAAGCGGTGCTATAGGCTGGGGACTGAGTGGCTGGAGAGCAGCCAAGAGGAAAGGGACCTGGGGGTACTGATAGATAGTAGCTGAAGATGAGCCAGCAGTGTGCCCAGGTGGCCAAGAGAGCCAATGGCATCCTGGCCTGCATCAGGAACAGTGTGGGCAGTAGGACAAGGGAGGTTATTCTGCCCCTGTACTCAGCACTGGTCAGGCCACACCTTGAGTGCTGTGTCCAGTTCTGGGCCCCTCAATTCAAGAAGGATGTTGAGGTGCTGGAAGGTGTCCAGAGAAGGGCAACAAAGCTGGTGAGGGGCCTGGAACACAAACCCTATGAGGAGAGGCTGAGGGAGCTGGGGGTGTTTAGCCTGGAGAAGAGGAGGCTCAGGGCTGACCTCATTGCTGTCTACAACTATCTGAAGGGAGGCTGTAGCCAGTTGGGGGTGGCCTCTTCTGCCAGGCAAGCAGCAACAGAACAAGGGGACACAGTCTCAAGTTGTGCTGGGGGAGGTCTAGGCTGGATGTTAGGAGGAAGTTGTTGTCAGAGAGAGTGATTGGCATTGGAATGGGCTGCCCAGGGAGGTGGTGGAGTTGCCATCCCTGGAGATGTTAAAGAAAAGACTGGGTGAAGCACTTAGTGCCATGGTCTAGTTGACTGGACAGGGCTGGGTGCTGGGTTGGACTGGATGATCTTGGAGGTCTTTTCCAACCTGGTTGATTCTATGATTCTATGATTCAATGACTTCCCAATTTACTGTAAGAAGAAGTCTTTTTTTCCCCACTAAGAGTTGACTTTTTAAATGAAAAAAAAAAAAAAATCAATGCTGCTGTCAAACCAAATTTTCTTGCAAAAGAAAACTTAAAACATTTTCTCTTAGATCTGCTTTGCCCTCACCAGATCTTCACAGGGCACCAAAATGGAGAAGGAATCCTGGTTTTGTGAAGGTGGTTGCTAAACTCTATCCCTACCCCAGAATAATCTTAACTTATATCAGAAGGGAAACCAACAAAGTTTCCATTTTGGATTAGATTTCCTCACATGCACTGAAGTTAACAAAATACCTCTAAAGATAAATAGCTCTGGAAAGTTCAAGTTGACAGTGTCCCTTTACATTTCACTAAGAGTATCTATGAGCATTCCAAGCTTTAAAGCTTCAGCAGTGCTGACTTTTACATCAGTTAAGATGTTCCCTTAAAAGACATTTGTCACCTACAACTGTTTCCATGGAGAACAAAGATGCTTTGAGGATGAAGGTGAACTTGAATGTTACCAGAAAGTGGTGCAGAATGAGCATTGTGGTGGGCAGACATTTTTGTCTTGCATTCTCAAATTGAGGACTACGATAAAAATTACAGCTGTTTTGAGAAGGCCGTAAGTTGGATGTGACTGGTGGATGTCACACTGAAAAGCAGGAGATAACAGTAATTTTGGACAATTTGGCTTTTCATGGAAGTACAATCTACATGCTGCTACTGAGAGAAAAAGTCCTCTCCCTGTCATCCTGAAGAATTATAGCAAAAACAGCCATTAACTCCATAGACAGATTTTCAAGCACGGCTGTAAATCACATCTCAGGGAATTTCAATTTTTAGGGCAGTTTGAGCATTTTGCCTTATTCTGCTGCTCTACACTCCTTACACACTGGTTTCAACATCAGAAGTTGCACCAGAGGCAAGAAAAGGGTGGCTGTGTCTGGCTGAGTCCCTGGGAAGACACATGGAGGCATGTTCCCTGAGATCAGCTCTGCACATTGCTGGGCAGAGAGGAACCACATCAAGTTCCAGGGTTGGGTCCTGAACTTAGAATCATAGAATCAACCAGGTTGGAAGAGACCTCCAAGATCATCCAGTCCAGCCTATCCCCCAGCCCTATCCAGTCAAGTAGACCATGGCACCAAGTGCCTCATCCAGTCTTTTCTTGAAGACCTCCTCACCACTACAGGTGAGGGGCAACCTGCTGGAAGGCAGGTCTGTGAAGAAGGACCTGGAAGTGCTGATGGACAACAAATTCACCATGAGCCAACAAAGTATACTTGTGGCTAAGAAACCAAAGGTCTCCTGGGGGGCATCATGAAGAGTGAGGCCAGCAGGTTGAGTGAGGTTCTTCTTCTCTACTCTGCCCTGATGAGACCACAGCTGGAGCACTGTGTCCAGTTCTGGGCTCCTCAATTCAAGAGCGACTGGAAACTACTGGATAGAGTCCAACAGAGACTCAGAAGATGCTGAGGGGTACCCTTTGGGCACGTTCAGAAGAGTGCGGTCAGCAGGTCGAGGGAGGTTCTCCTCCTCCTCTACTCTGCCTTAGCGTGCCCATAGCTGGAGTCCTACATGCATTTTTGGGCTCCCCATGTCAGGAGAGACAAGGAACTGCTAGAGAGAGAGTTCATTGGGGGCTATAAAGATGTTGAACATCTGTGTGTGCATCTCTGTGAGGAGCAAAGGCTGAGAGCCCTGGGGCTGTTTAGCTGGAGAAGAGCAGCCTTCCTGGCCATTGCAACCTTGGACAAGCTGCTGTGGGTGTCCCTGCTTTAGCAAGTGGGTTGGACTGGATGATCTCCAGAGGTCCCTTCCAACCCCACCATGCTGTGTTGTGGGATGGTCCTGCACTGGGTGGATCTTGATTATCATGTCTTGGAAGTTCAAAAGGGAGAAAACCCACGCAAGTGCCTCAAGCTGGCAGAGAAGTCGCTGCAGAAGCAGGGTACAGCTCCTGTGGAGGAAGGTTTGAAGATTCAAGGAGAATCCAGCACTTGTTCAGTGTGTTAATCGCCCAAACCGTTAGAAATACATTTCTGATTTATTTTTAATTTGAATATATCTGGCCTATGGTTCCTTTTATGCCTTTCTTTACTCTGTTGAAAAAGCCTTTAGTGCTCCGTATCTTCGTCTAGTGAAGGTACTCATATACCATAATCATATCTCTTCTTGATCTTCCTTTTGATATGCTAAGCACCTTCAGCTCCCTATACATTTCCTTGGAACACATCTCCTACAGCCCTCAAATGACTTTTTTTGGTAACTTTTCTGATCCAGTGAAATTCTCCTGCATCCTTTTTAAAGAGTGGAAGCCAGAACTATATGTAGTATTTTATTATCAGCATGTCTAAGAGGTAAAAGTCACCTCCCCTCTCTAGTTCTATCAGAACCTGGAATGTAAGACCACGTTGGCACCCTGGTGAAATATCCTTGCTAATGAATGAATTACAAAGGGAACTACATGACATAGAAGGCCTCTTAAAAGCCAGGTGGCCAGGCAAGGGAGAGACAGCAGATAGCGAGATCATTTTCTCACATGACAAAATAAAGCATAAAAGAGGAATTGGCACAATCCTAAGTGATAGGGACAGAAAAGCACCACTTGGCTACAACCCAGGCAACTTAATTATCATCATGACTTGTTCAGGAAGACAGCCTTTTAACTGCACTGTGATCCAGGTCTATGCTGCTCCAAAGGATGCCAAGGAGAGGAAACTGTGAGATTCTGCAATTAGAACTGAGCTGGACACACATCAGAAGCAGCGAGGCATGAACTGCTACAATTTGTGAGACTCCATCTCCTTTATGAGCAGAGTACAATGTTCCAGTAAAAACTCAAGAAACAAATGGAGAGGGGAAATTCTGCAAAGCAGTGGCAGGAAAAGGAGGGGGCTCAGAAAGGCAGGACTGCAGTGACACGAAGTTCCTGGGAGAACCAGAGCGTGGTGTCTTCAAGCACAGAGATAACGAGAAAGAATTTAAACGACAGACCCTACACAAAGGCTGTGATAGGTGGTGGAGAGAGGTGAGAGACTGAAACCCAGGAAAGCTCCCAAAGCAGCTGGGAACTGTAACTCGGATTAACTGGGACACTGATGAAGCTAGAGAGGATCCCCAGGAAGCTGAGAGCATGTGTCCTGAGTGCAGAGCTCAGCAGGACCTGGGAAACAGGGATGCCAGACGCTGGGCAGGACAGAGCCAAGCAGTTTGAGATATCTGTGCTGGTAATGGACATATGAGAGACACAGGAAATAAAACACAATCTGACTGGTAACAGGACCCCAGAATCTCACCATGGTGGGGGGTGGAAGGGACCTCTGGAGATCATCCAGTCCAATGAACCTGCTAAAGCAGGGGCACCACAGCAGCTTGCCCAGGATCACAATGGCCAAGGGTGGTTGGAAGCTCTGCACAACCTCTCCGGGCAGCCTGCTCCAGGCCTCCATCACCCTCACATCAAAGAATTTTCTCCTCCTAGTCAGATGCAACCTCCTGGGTTCCAGTTTGTGCCCACTGCCCCTTGTCCTGTCACTGGGCACCACTGAGCAGAGTCTGGCCCCATCTTCTTGCCCCTTACCCTTTAGTTCTTGATGAGCATTGATCCCTCTGGGACTGCTCTTCTCCAGACTCATCAGCTCCAAGGCTCTCAGCCTTTGCTCCTCACAGAGATGCTCACAGAGATGCTCAGCATCTTCATAGCCTTCACTGAACTCTCTCTCTCCAGCAGTTCCTCGTCTCTCTTGAACTGGGGAGCCCAAAAATGCATGTGGGACTCCAGCTATGGACACACTAGAGCAGAGCAGAGGAGGAGATCCTCCCTCGACCTGCTGGCCACACTCTTCTGAATGCACCCAAACAGTCCCTGAGCAATACCTAGATATGGACAAGTGTTTATTGCTTACTAGAAGAATTTTTGTCCATGCCACAGACCCCTGTTGATAGATTTTGGATTTAATGACTAAGGTGTTCCAAGGCATAGCTCTTCACAATGCAGCTACAAAGGTACTTTCAAGATATCACAGACAGGAAAAAAACACCTGCTGAAGCTTTGTGATGTGATGTTCACCCCATGGCTCAGCCACACAGGACAAACCTGCTCTGTCAGTGCTGTCACCACTGCAATTTCTTTCAGCAAAATTAACACTTTTTCCTTATTGCTTTGAAGAATGTTGTGTCCTCCTACGTGGTTCTCCCTTTGCTAGTTGGTCAAAGCAACTTAGCAAGAGTTTTCACACAGCTAATCTGCGCCTGCCCGCTAGGCTCACAAAACCTTACACAGAGCCACAGAATCATTAAGGTCGGAAAACACCTTCAAGATCATAAAATTTAATAGTTAAGACCATAAGTCCAACTGCTAAGATCATTGAGGTCAACCCTTAACCATTATCTACACCCTCAACACTATGCTCTCTACACTTTACTGTCATGCTCCTATTCAGGCAGGCATTCCACTTTTCCTTCTCCCTTCCTCTTATGTCACAACTCATCCTTAGAATCACAGAATGGTTTGGCTTGGAAGGAAACTTCAAATTCACTCACTTCCAAACCCTTGCCATGGGCCAGGAAGCCTCCTGCTGGATCAGGTTGCTCAAGGCCTTGTCTATCCTGAATAGTTCCAGGGAGGGAGCATCCACAACCTCCCTGGGCAACCAAAGTCTCACCATACTCACTGTCAAGAATTTCTTTCTCCTCTCCAGCCTCAATCTCACTTCTCCCAGCTCAAAGACATTTTCTCTTATCCTGGCACTTCCAGCCTTTGTCAAAGGTCTCTCCCCAGTTCTCCTGGAGCCCCTTCAGGCTCCGGAAGGCTGATCTAAGATCTACATGGAGCTTGCTCTTCTCCAGGCTTAACAGCCCAAACTCTCCTGGACTGTCCCCATGGTCCCTGCCCTGCAATGACAGCAAGTTTCCTATAACTCCTACTGCAAACAAGATTGCTTACTTCATGCAGTGGAGCACACTTCCATGTGTGGGAGACACAAAGTTCAGAAGCAGGATTCACACACACAATCCAGCTGGTGTGCAGCACTCTGTGTTTCAAAATGCCTTGTGCAACCTCACCAGTTTTGCAGCATTGCATGAAAACAAAAACTGACAATTAAGAGCTGTAAATGATAAAATATCAGGTAAGAGAAAGGTGCTGAAGATTTGAAAACCAAAACATAACATTTTTTGGGCTTTCCAGCAGAACAGCAGTACCTCTGCATTCAAAAAATAAGTAAAGCTGCACAAGGATGGTAATAAATGTGTGGAAAACCCAAAGGCCAGATTTGGAGATGCAGTGTGTACATCTTTGACAACAACCACAAATGGAGGCAGCTCAGCACAGCTCAGGGTTTGTCAAGGGCAGACCTGTCAGCAGCAGTTTTAGATTGCAGTGTTTGGGGCAAAACTTTTATTTTACACTGAGAATGATTTACCTTTAGCCATCCTGTGTGACCAACAAATCATTACACACCCGGGCTGCTGATTGTGGGCTTGCACGGAACTGCTGAGTAATTCACACAAACTCACTGTTCTAAACACGAAGTGCAGTGGTAGGTAGGTATGTTTTAACTTTGAAAAATGATATATATCCTTCCAAAGTTACTGCAACACGCAGGTTATTTTCAAAAGCCCAGGGGAAAAGAAGTATTTGAAAGCCTGGCATAATAAAACATACTTGCGGTCCCAAGATTAACCTGTTTTGTCTCTACAGAGTTTTTCAAAATGGAGAAAATTTCAAGATCCATAAATTTTGACACTGAAATGGACTTCCACACCTATTATTAGAATCACAGACACATGGAATCAGTTTGGTTGGAAAAGACTTTTAAGATCATCAGCCCAACTGTTCTCTAGTTCCACCGAGCCTGGTGCTAAACCATGTCCCTCAACACCACATCTCTGAAACTCATCCAGGGATGGGGATGCAGCCATCTTCCTGGGCAGCCTGTTCCAGTCTTTGAGACCTCTTTCAGTGAAGAAGTCTCTAATAATGTCCAGCCCAAACTTTCCCTGGTACAACATGAGGCCATTTCTCCTTCTATCACTATGCAGGATGCAAAGGCCAAATGCCACCTGGATGCAACCTCCTCTCAGGGAGCTGCACAGAGCAATGAGGTCTCCCCTCAGCCTACTCTTCCTCACACTAAACACCCCCAGCTCTCTCAGCTGCTCCTCACCAGCACTGTACTCCATACCCTTCACCAGTTTCCTTGCCCTTTTCTGGACCTGCTGCAGCCCCTCAATGTCCTTCTGGCAGTGAGGGGACCAAAACAACCCAGCACTCAAGCTGTGGCCTCGCCAGGCCAGCACAGGGCCAAAATCCCTGCCCTGCTCCTGTTGCCCACACCGTTGCTGATCCAGGCCAGGATGCTGATGCCCTTCTTGGCCACCTGGGCACACTACTGGATCATCTCCAGCTACTGTTAGCACCCACAAGGCCTTTTCTGCTGGGCACTTTCCAGCCACTCTGCCCCAAGCCTGGAGCCTTCCTGAGGCTGTTGTGACCCAAGGGCAGGACCTAGCACATGGCCTTGTTTAGCCTCATCCCACTGGCCTCAGCCCATGGATGCAGCCTGGCCAGGTCCCTCTGCAGAGCCTTCCTACCCTCCAGCAGATCACCACTGCCACCCAATTGAATGTCACCTGCAAACTGCCTGAGGCAGCCTCAATCCTCTCAGCCAGATCACTGATAAAGACATTAAAGAGTCCTGTCCCAGTACTGAGCCCTGGGGGACACCACAGGTGAGCAGGCCCCAGCTGGGGTTACCTCCATTCCCCACCACTCCTTGGTGAACACCACTCTGCTCAGAACCTCCTTATGGGGAAACAGTACTTTAAAAGAAAATGGCCAGTATTTGAAGTCACAGCCTCCACATCCACACTCATCTGTAAGCAGTAAGGTATTTAGTGCCCTTCACCCACATGTACGTGCATGTTGGAGAGCCCACCTATAGCTCTACAGCACCACTCAGTTCTCTCTGATAATCTTCAGACTCCTGTAGTTAAAAGGCATAAAATTCAGTGGGGAGAAGATAAAAATGAGCAAGACATAAACATTTTACTTAAATATCTCACTCTAGTGTAGAACTTTTGAGAGGTGTATCCCTCTCCTTCCAGATCAGTAATGCAGCAGCACATGGTGCAGTTTGGTGCTGGGACTAGTGCTGATTGACTGATTGGTGCTGACTGATGACCTGGGCAGTGGCATCGAGGCACCCTCAGCAAGTTTGACAATGACACTAAACTCTGTGGTGAACATGCTGAAGGGGGGGCATGTCACCCAGAAGGACTTGGACAGGCTGGAGATGTGGACCTCTGTGAATGTCATGAATCATGAGATCCAACAAGGCCAAGAGCAATGTCTTGCTCCCAGGTTTGGGCAACTCCAACCGCAAATCCAGGCTGAGCACAGAACAACTTGAGAACAGCCCTGAGGAGAAGGACTTGGGGGTGCTGGGGGGTGCAAAGCTGGACATGAGCTGTCACCAAGCATGGCCAGGCTTGAGCCAGCCCTGACCTGGGCTGATCTCTAGCAGTGTAGGCAGCAGAGTCAGGAAAGGTATTCTGCTTCTCTGCTGAGGCTGCCTCCTGCAGTGCTGGAGCAGTTCTGGAGTCCTCAATACAGCCCAGACAGGGATCTGTTGGAGAGGGACCAGAGGAAGCTCTCTGCTGTCAGGGCAGGCTAGGAGAGTTGGGGATCTTCAGCCTGGAGAAGACTCCAGGGATACCTTAGAGCAGCCTTCCAAGTTACTGAAGACCTGGAGAGTGACTTCTGACAAAGGCATAGAGTGACAGGACAAGGGGTAAAGGCTTCAAACTGGAAGAATGTGGACTGAGATCAAACATTAGGAGGGAATTGCTCCCCAGGAGGGTGGTGAGGCGCTGAAACAGTTTGCCCAGGGAAGTTGTGAAAACTCCAATCCTGGAAGTGTTCAAAGCCATGCTGGAAGAGGCATGGAGCAATGTGGTCTACCAGAAGGTGTCTCTGCCCATGTCCTTCAAGGTTGCTTCTAACCCAAAGCAGTCTTTGATCCCATTGCTTGTATTTGTTGTTACTATAAAAAAATAGACATGCCACAGCAGATTAGATGCTGAGGAACTAAAAGCTCTATTTTCATCAGTTCAACGTTGGGTTTGGGTGGGGTTTTTTTGTGTTTGCTTGGTTGGTTGGTTGCTTTTCCTCAAGGACAGAGCTCAGAGGGTTGTGGTCACTGGCAAGGTCCATCTAGTTGGAGGTCTGTGCTGTGCGGCATCCAGTGTGACCCAGACAGGACAGGGAGTTGGGCAGAGGGGAACTCTATGAATGTCCACAAGTGCGAGTGTAGGGTCCTGCACCTGTGGAGGAACAACCCCTGCACCACTACAGTGAGGAGTGACATTCCAAATCCATCTGGACATCATCCTATGCAACCTGCCCTGGGTGAGTCTGCTCTGACAGGAGTTTGGACTCTTCCACCTCCTAGCATGCTAGGATTCTGGGAATCTATTTCTTCACATCCATTAGTGGTGAATTTGGTAGAGGAGGGCTAATGGTTGGACCTGATGATCTCAAGGGTCTTTTCCAACCTAACTGATTCCATGATTATTTGTTGTGTGCCCATCTACATGGTCAGAAAGATCCATCTGAATGTTCAGGACAACATTCAGAGAGTTTATGAGAAATTCCACTTTGGTAGAGACACAATTAACATCTCCCTTTAGTGGATGTACTACACACAAGATCTTCTGTTCCCAACTGCCATCAGATGGGGGAAACAAAATGATGGGATGTATAAATACTGACAGAACCAGATACATATGAGGTCAGCAGTGATTCCCTGGCACAAAATCCAAGCGAAATTCACTGTCATTTTAAAGATAACCACATGTTTTTCATACCAATAAAATAATGCCATAAATCCTGTCCTACTGGGTTGGAAATAACTTCAGCTGAATAAGAATTGCATGACATAGGATTTACTTATCATGTGTGTTCACAGAAACAACTTCTTCTCTGACAGCATTCATTCTTGGCAATTTATTGCCTCTGTCAGCAGCCAATTTGTTCAGATTACTGCTCTGCATAAAGGTGTAACAATCATCAGAATTTATTAGCTGATTATGGTAGAGGTGACAGTCAAGATCGCCCTCGAGAAGGAAGATGATGAGGAAGTTAAATAATTACATGAAGATTAAAATCATTTCACCTTCATTTTGGTCTGTAGTGTTGCCTACATAAACTTACTGCTATCTGTGTTTTTAATCACTGGAGTACATTGACTCAATGCAGCAATGATTAACTCTCAGCAAAAGCACGTGAATATTAAATCACAGGATCACAGAATGGCTCAGGGTGGAAGAGATCAACCTTCCTGCCACAAGCAACGATGCCTCTCAACCAAGGTTAGCTGTGTAAGGCCCCACCGAACCTGGCCTTCAACACCCCAGGGTAGAGGCATCCATGAACTCCCTGGGCAGCCTATTACAGAGTCTCACCACTCTCACACTTCCTCCTCAGATCCAGTCTAACCCTGCTCTGCCTCCACTTCAAATAATTTCTTCCTTGGCCTGTCCCTAGACACTCTCAGGAAATGTCCCTCTGCAGCCTTCCTGCAGGATCCCTTCATATACTGGAACACATCTCTAAGGTCCTCTTCCAGCCTTCTCTTCTCCAGGCTTAATACCTCCAGCTCCCTCAGCTTGTCCTCACAGCAGAGCTACTCCAGTCCTTGCACCATCTATGTGGCCTACTTTGAACTCTCTCCAGCAGTTGTGTCCTTCTCATGCTGGGGACACCAGAACTGGAGACAGGTTTGGAGGTGAGGTCTCAGGAGAGCAGTCAAGAGGCAGGATCCTCTCTCTTGCCCCACTGCCCACACTCCTCTGGGTGCAGCCCAGCACAGAGCTGCCTGCTGGGCTGCATGAGAAAACTGCTGGCTCATGGGGCATTGGAAAGAATCTCTGGAGCTTATCCATTGTAACCTCCCCTTCAGAGCAGGTTCACATATAGCAGCTCACACAGGTGGGTTTCGAATGTCTGCAGAGATGGAGACCTCTCTGGGTAGCCGATTCCAGTTCTTCATCACTCAGTGGACAGGCTCTCTTCAATTCTGCCTGGCTTCTTCCTAACCACACATCTCCAAGAAATAATTGTTTTCATTCATATTTAAAACAAATATGCTCATAGAATGTAAGAGCTGCTGCTTGCATATTACTGGAGAGCACCTCTGGGGCAAAGGACCAGGGAGTGCTGGTGGACAACAGGATGGCAATGAGCCAGCAATCTGTCCTTGTGGCCAGTGGCACCCTGTGCATGCATTAAGAAGAGCATGGGCAGCAGGTTGAGGGAGGTTCTACTCACATCTTGAGTCTTGGGTGCAGTTCAGCACTCCCCAGTTCAAGGACAGTGAACAGCAAAAGACCACAAAGATGCTGAGGGGACTGAAGCATCTCTAATGAAGAAAGATTGAGAGAATTGGTGCAGTTTAGTCTGGAGAAGAGCAGTCTGAGTGGGGATCTCATCAATGCTGATGAGTACTTCAAGAGTGGGTATCAGGAAGATGGGACCGGGCTTTTTCTGTGGTGCCCAGTGACAAGGCAAAAGGAAATGGGCACAAACGTGAACAGGAGCAGAAACTACTTTAAAAGTGATGCGCCTCCGGAGCAGGTTGCCCAGCGAAGTGGTGGAGTCTTCATCTCTGGAGTCACCCATCCAAAACCCACCTGAATGTGTTCTGTGTGACTTACTGTAGGTGACCCTGCCTTGGCAGAGGAGTTGGACTCTTGGTTGGTCCCTTCCAACCCCTACCGTTCTGTGATTCTGTGATTATTCAAGACAGCAGGATGATCACAGTATGATGAAAAGGATTACTCTCCATCACTGAGTACTGCTAGGACACTACCAAGATGCCTTTTGTTTCCCTCCCACATCCCCATTTTCACTGTTTTTTTTTTTCCCTGAACCTGAATCAAAATATTCAACTCATTTTGCGTGCCTCGAGATCTGCAAAGCCTGTCACAGAGAACAACTCAGCTGTGCTTTAAAAAAAAGACACATTCAGTATAACACAAATGCACACAGAGCAAACATGCAGAGCCTGTACCCAAGCATTTCCAGCTTTTAGAGACAGCCTGGAAAGGAGAAATCCAGCAAGAGAAGTCAGCGTAAAGCGGAGCTGTCAGGTGTTGGTGATTTTTATCCACAGTGACTGGAAGAGGGTATCAGGGAAGGGGAATATTAAGACCTACTTTTGCATTCAGATTGAGCTTGACAAATGACAAAGTTTTTCACGGAAATCTTCACGGAGAGGAATTTGTTTGCAGGTTGCATTATGCAAAGATAAGGTACTGACAGAAGGTGAAACAGGAGACTGTCTGAAAGGACACACTGCAGAAGGATTATACAGGCACTGACAGCAGGGAGGGCACAAAAATCAAGCCAGGATGATTTCTTAGGGTGGGAGGAAATCAGGCCAAGCAGCATTTTTGCCAAAATCAGTGTTTTGTTAACATCAGTTACACACTGCACAGTAGCGTCTCTTTTTGGTACATGCAAGAATACAGCAATAATGGGTAACACATTTGCTACTCAGGAAAACGACAGAAAACAAAACGAATCAGGGCTCTCCCACTGAAAAATGCAAAGAAATAGATAGACATTTAAGGCACACAAATTTCAAGTGTCTGATAGGTGACCTAAACCAGCTTGTGTGTCTGAAGTTACAAGTTCTCCTTCTCCAAATTCTCTACCCTGTTTCAAGTGTCTTGGAGCACCAATGGCATCCTTTATTGTGTGCAAGGGCCTTTAAAAGGCTTTGTAACTTCTGGTAAGGGTAACATCGTGCTTTGATGGCAAGGCTCTGAAAAGTCACACAGGTGAAACTGCATCTCACCACCTTTTGGATAAGGAGATTAAAGTGATGCAGAAATTAGCAATGATTTCACAAGCTGTACCATGCATTGGCAGAGGACTAAAGGGTGGCTTTACCCACAGGCAGTCACGTTTGACCAACCTGATAGCCTTTGATGAGGACATAACCAGGTGGATAGATGATGGCAAAGAAATGGATGTGATCTCAGGATCTTTGACACTGAGGCAGTGGGGTCTGGATGATGGCGTGGTGAGGTGGATGTGAACTGGTTGAAGGGAAGATGTCAGAGAGTTGTGGTCAGTGGGACAGAGTCTAGATGGAGGCCTCTAGCTAGTCGTGTCCCACAGGGGTCAGTACTGGGGACCAGTACTATTCAACATCCTCATGAATAACCTTGGTGAGGGCACAGAGAGCACTGCCAGCCAGTTTGCTGATTACACCAAACAGGGCACAGAGGGCACTGCCAGAAGTTTCTGATGACACCCCTCAGGCTGTCTGCGACACAGCCAGACCTGAGCAGGCTGGAAAGCTGTGTGGGGAGAAATGGAATGAAACCCAACAAAGACAAAGGCAGAGTCTGGCACCTGGGAAAGAACCATGGACCAGGATAGGCTGGGAACTAATCTGTTGGAGAGCAGCACATAGAAGTGGGACCTGGGGATGCTGGTGGACAGGATGCCTATGGGCCAGCAACATGGCCTTGTGGTCATGAAAGCCAAGGGAATCCTGAGGTCTATTAGAAAGGCTGTGGTGAGTAGCTCACAGAGGTTCTTCTGCCCCTCTACCCTGCCCTGGTGAGGCCACATCTGCAGTATTGTGTCTGGTTCTGGGCCTCCCAGTTCAAGAAGGATCTCAAGGAACTACTTGAGAGAGTCCAGCCCAGAGCCCCCAAGCTGCAGCAGGCAGTGGAACATCTCCCTGTAAGGACAGGCTGAGGGAGCTTCAAGGAGAGAAGCCTGAGGGCTGCCCTCATTCCTGGTGATAAAGATCATAGAATCATAGAATCAACCAGGTTGGAAGAGACCTCCAAGATCATCCAGTCCAACCTAGCACCCAGCCCTAGCCAGTCAACTAGACAATGGCACTAAGTGCCTCATCCAGTCTTTTCTTGAACACCTCCAGGGACAGTGACTCCACCACCTCCCTGGGCAGCCCATTCCAATGCCAATCACTCTCTCTGGCAAGAATTTCCTCCTAACATCCAGCCTAGACCTCCCCCAGCACAACTTGAGACTGTGTCCTCTTGTTCTGTTGCTGATTGTCTGGCAGAAGAGACCAACCCCCACCTGGCTACAGCCTCCCTTCAGGTAGTTGTAGACAGCAAGGAGGTCTGCCCTGAGCCTCGTGATGAGATCACATGGTGAAGAAAGGTTAGAAACAGTTTCAGTTTGAAATCAGGAGTTTAGAGCAGCTGTGCCTGAGTGAAGGAAGAGTGTTTTAAGCTCATTTCAACCCAGTTCACCATAGCGATACAGTTAAGCTTGTGGCAGGAGCACAAATGGTGTTCCCATGCGTGCAGAGAACAGTCCTGACATAGAAACTGTTCTGCATTAAGTACATCTGCCATGTCCTCCATCTAAATCAAGTGCTTCAAGTTTGGTATGAACTCTTGTTGGTGCAGGAGTTGTGTTAATGGGTTGTCTTCTGTCTGGTGTTTTCTTTAAGACGGTCTGAGGGTACTACATACAAGGGATGTGCTCGCTCTTTGTGCCCTTGGACATACACTGCACCTGCTGATGCCTTAGCAGGGTCTGAAGTTTCAGAGGGAATTTTCTGGAGAGGGAGCAAGGTAACATGGCCTCAGATGTCTGTAGGGATAAAGGCAGGCTCTGCTCAGGGCTGACAAATCACAGGACAAAGGGCAGTGGGAGCCATCTGGAGCAGAAGAGGTTCCACAAGAACATGAGAGAAACCTTTTTCACTGTGAGAATGCTGGAGCCCTGAAACATGCTGCGCAGGGAGGTTGCGGAGTCTCCTTCTCTGTGGAGATTCAAAACCTGCCTGGAAGCGTTCCTGTGCAACCTGCCCTAGGTGACCCTGCTTGGGCAGGGGGTTGAACTGGACGACCTCCAGAGGTCCCTTCCAATGTCTAACATTCTGTGATTCTATGATCCTGTGATTCTGTTACGTCAGCAGAAGAGTTGTTGTTACCATATGCACCAACTGAAATCAAACAAGGGGCAAAAAACAGCTTCAAAAACATCAACTATAAACATCTCAGCCCACCCACAGGATTTTCATCACATGAAGTCCTACTGTGTGTACTTCTGAAAAGTGGTCATGTTGTTACTAAAGCTGTGTATTTGCCAGGGACTTGGGGTGTATTCTGAGCTCCTACAATTTATGGTAGGAAATAAACAGAGAATATGACCTGACTGATCTGCTTTGATTGAAAGCAAGCCATTAATCCTAAATGAAAGGGAGGAAAAGGTCACTAGAAACACAACCAAAGCACATGGATTGGGCTGTGGGATTTCCATTCTTGATTTCAGCTATCAAAAAGAGAATTCTGCTAGTCTGGAGTACCAATGTCTCAGTAAAAGCATCCACAAGCAATATTCTAATAAATCCACACAGCAGTGGGCAGCGGGCAGTGGCTCGATGTCCAGATGGAGACGGGTGACAAGGGCTGTCCCTCAGGGGTCTGCATGGGGATCTGTACTGTTCAATATCTTCATATTTCAGCAAGAATGAGGCACTCTTAGCAAGTCTGCAGATGACACCAAACTGAATGGTGTGGTTGATAAGACTGAAGGACAGCATGGTGCCATCAAGAGAGACATGGACAGGCTAGAGAGGTGGCTGAGGAGAACCTCATGAGGTTCAACAAGGCCAAGTGCAAGGTCCTGCACCTGGGTCAGGACAACTCTGGATATCAATACAGGCTGCTGAGACTGACAGCAGGCCTGCAGAGAAGGACTTAGGATTGCTGTTGGATGAGAAGCTAGAGAGGAGGCAGCAAGGGGCACTGACAGCCCAGAAGGCCAAGGGCAGCCTGGCTGCATCCAAAGCAGCCTGGCCACAGACGGAGAGAGGGGATCCTGCCCCTCTGCTCAGTTCTGGGGACACCTCACCTGCAGGGCTGTGTCCAGCTGTGGGGCCATCAACACAAAAGAGACCTGGAGCTGCTGGAGAGGG
Source organism: Pogoniulus pusillus (assembly GCF_015220805.1). Classification (NCBI taxonomy): domain Eukaryota; kingdom Metazoa; phylum Chordata; class Aves; order Piciformes; family Lybiidae; genus Pogoniulus; species Pogoniulus pusillus. Next base: position 40,265,483 of record NC_087309.1, read on the forward strand.
TGCAGAGGAGGCCACGAAGATGCTCAGAGGGCTGCAGAACCTCTGCTGTGGGGACAGGCTGGTAAGGCTGGTGCTGTTGAGCCTGAGAAGAAAAGCCTGCAGGGAGACCTTAGAGCTGCATTTCAAAATCTGCAAGAGACCTATAGGAAGACTGGGGAGGGACTGCTTAGAAGACGCTGTGGGGATAGCACAAGGAGCAATGAAACTGGAGCATGGGAGATGTAGTTTGGACATCAGGAGGAAATTCTGCACAATGAGGGTGGTTACTATAAGGATATTGATTAAAGTACAGTGCAAAAGAACACATGAGCTGTCCAAAAAGCACCTGCTTCATAGCACCTATAAGCACAAGACAGCTTTTTTCCCCACTATCAGCTAAATATTTCATGGCACTGTTAAGAAAAAAAAAAACAAACAGAAGAGCATCTTTCTTTCTCCTTCACAGTAAAATGGAGCATAGCCACACAAATTTATTCCTTGAACCTCCAAGGCAGATTCAAAAGATGAAACCCCGAAGATAAATTAGGTGAATGATCTTTCTTCTTTGCCCCAAAAGCTGTGTTAGTCCTTGAAGACTCTCACTTCATTCACCAAATAGATGAAAAAACAAGAGCATCATTTTTGGTCTCATGAGCCCACTGCAAGTCACAAGAGTTATTTCTCTTGCAAGCTGAACACTGCTGTACGGAACCTCCTGCATCTTGATTATTACTCTAAACCTGGGATTTTTAGGTTGGAAAACCTATCAATTGGTAAAAGCTGCCACCTACTGGACAACAACAACGACTTTACACCATCCAAGTAAAAGAATTGCAGCAAACCGTGGTGGTATTTGAAGGAAAAGTAAATTCTTCCTTACCTTAAAAACAAAGAAAAAAAAAAAGAGAAGAAAAGAAGCAAGAACAAATAGTCATAAAAACCAGTTTCAATGGCAAGGTTCATTTTAATCATCTGTTCTCATCCCTGAGGAACAAGGAAGTTGTAATTGCACAAACCTGCCAATAAAATCATCCTTTTTGCCAGCATCTTTGTCCCACACGGTAATATCAATAATTCCACCTCGTTCTTCATAGAGATGAAAGTCAAACTGCTCCCTCCACTGAGGATTCAAAGTTTTTGGCACAATCTGAAAGGAGAGCAAAGAGAAAGTCACATTGCATTGTGTGAGGGATACACTTTCCTGCACTGTAAATCTAGTCTCTGTTGTCTGTTCAGGAAGCATTTGCCATTTGCAGTGTGAGTATCTGATGCAGGGAGAGCTAAGAAGTAGGAATTAGCAAAGGACTATGTAGCCAGCTCTCTCACCCCTTTCTGACACAACAGCAACCTCCAACCCCCTGCAACCTGTCACCTTTAAAAGCCTCCTGCACAAAGGATTTACTCTGGGAATGGATCCATTTTATTTTTTTCCATAGAATAATTATTCCCTCTTGTAAGTGTCAGCTGCAAAGTTACGTATCTGAGCCTGAAGGAAAATAAAGCACCTGCAATGACAAGTGGGTGGTGACTCAGTATTTAAACAATTCTACCATGCTCTCTTCCCCCAGCTACAGCAATGCTGGCAGAAAGATGATTCTGCGGTTTACTTTTCATGGATTAATACTCTTTTTCTTTTCAAAACTGTATTTTACATCCTTTCCTTTGCAGCTCAGATGAAAGCAGTTTTCTCAATCATTTCCAGTCCAGTCACTTCTGACAAAAGAAGTAACTTCAATGGATTTCAGTCCATGTACTTCTGACCACTCTCTGCAGAACAGAAAGCTTGCAAGTTATTCTACCATAAGGCAAAAGCAGTAGTCACAGTAGTCACATCTGTCCTGAGCAAGAAAGGAAACTGTCTACTGCCTCCCCTACGAAGCAGCCACTGCTTTCTACATCCACCAGTTCCACTGGCTTGAAATAATGGCAAAAAAATCAGACAGGATGAAAAGACAGAAACCCTATAAAAAACGAGTAAGCCACAAATGCATGAAATTTGATTGCTTGTAATTTCAGACGAAGAGGTCCCAAGGTGGGCTCAGAGGTCTGCAAACATGGTGACTGCACATTTCTGGCTGAGGGAGAGGTTTAGACTTGATCTTAGGAAGAAGTTCTTCAGGAAGAAGTGAGGGTGGTGAGACTCTGGAATAGGCTGCCCAGGGAGGCTGTGGATGCCTCCTGCCTGAGTGTGTTCAAGGCCAGGTTGGATGAGGCCTTGAGCAGCTGAGTCTGGTTGAGAGGTGTCCCTGTCCATGGCAGGGAGGTTGGAGTAGTAGATGATCTCTGGGGTCCCTTCCAACCTGAGCCATCCTATGATTCTATGGTCCTTCCCTACTTTGCCTTTTGGCTGTGAAAACCACATGGGCTGCCACAGCCCTCGAGAGAAGAAGGTCATGTGCACCATCAGCCATCTCAGCATCTTCCATACACAGCAATTTTCAAACCACCAGGAACTGGGGAAAAAATAGCAAGAAAGCATGCCTGGAGGCATTTAAAAACCATGCAGGAAACATGATTTAGCAATGGACTCAACAGTGCTGGGACCCAATGATGCTAACAGTCTGTTTGAGCCTCAACAGTTCTCTGGTTCTGTAATTCATTATCAATTTCAACCTGATCCATCCCTTCTGCAAAAATTTAATTACATTTTCTGCTAGGACACATTGAGGAAAGTGAGAACATGACATGGTTTGTGGATATGACCATGGAGAAGATCCAAGACACAACTGGCATCAAGACAAAGACATAGAAGTGATATCAACGTGTCAGAGTCATAGAATGCACTGGGTTGGAAGGGATCTATCTCTAGAGGTCATCCAGTTGAATCCCCCCACAGTTAGCAGGAGCATCCCAAACTAGATCAGGCTGCTCAGAGCCCCATCAAGCCTGAACTTCAGTGTCTCCAGGGAGGGAGTCTCCATCAGCTCTCTGGGAAACCTGTTTCAGAGTTCTAACACCCTCATAGTAAAGAACTTCTTCCTAATGTCTAATCTAAATCTATCCTGCTCTATTTTCAAAGCATTGTCCCTTGTCCTAGTGCTACAAGGCCTTTTCAGAAGTCCCTCTCCAGCTCTTCTAGAGCCCTTTCAGATACTGGAAGGCTCCTCTAAGTCTCCCTGGAGCCTTCTCCAGGCTGAACAGCCCCAACTCTCTCAGCCTCCTTCTGTTCCTTGCATGAATAACTCCTAATAGGAAACAGAAGCTAAACAAGGCTTTTTAGTCTGGAGAAGAGAAGACTGAGAGGGGATTTAATAAATGTTTATAAACATCTGAGGGCTCTGCTCACTTGCTCCCTGTGATAGGACAAGGAGCAATAGATGTAAGCTGCAGCACAGGAGGTTCCACCTCAACACAGGGGGGAACTTCTTTGCTGTAAGGGTCACAGAGCACTGGAACAGGCTCCCCAGAGAGGCTGTGGGGTCTCCTTCTCTGGAGACCTTCGAGGCCTGTCTGGATGTGCTCCTCTGTGACCTGAGCTAGATTGTATGGTCCTGCTCTGGCGGGGGTGTTGGACTCAGTGACGTCTTTGGGTCACTTCCAAGGCCTAACATCCTGTGATCCTGTGTATATGTGTATAGACTATCAGGTGTGCCTCCCTCTCACCCTGCATTTTCAAGGCCATCTAACCAGAACGCCAGGTGCTCTGAGAAGTAATTCATCATCATTCATAATCCCTGGAGTTGTTCAAGAACTGTTTTGATGTGGCAATTTAGAATGCAGAATCACAGAATGGCTCAGGCTGGAAGGAATCTGAGAGATCATCCACTTCAAGCTCCTCACCATGGGCAGGGACACCTCAAATAGAATTTGCTGCTCAAGGGCTCATCTGACCTGGCCCAGCACATTTTCAGGGGGAAAGCATTCACAGCCTCCCTGGGCAGCCTGTTTCGGAGTCTCACCACCCTCACTCTGAAGAACTTCCTCCTCAGATGCAGTCTAACCCTGCTCTCCTTCAGTCTGAAACAATTCCCTCTTACCCTGTCTCTAGACATCCTCAGGAAAAGTCCCTCTGCAGCCTTCCCGCAGAATCCCTTCAGCTATTGGGAGGCTGCTCTAAGGTCCCCCTGGAGTCTTCTTTTCTCCAGGCTGAACACTCTCAGCTCCCTCAGCCTGTCCTAATAGCAGAGATGTTCCAGTCCTTGCATCATCTTTGTGGCCTACTCTGGATGCTCTCCAGCAACTCTGCGTCCTTCTTATGCTGGGGACACCAGAATTGGAGGCAGGATTTGAGCTGGGGTCTTAGCAGAGCAGAGTCAAGGGGCAGAATCCCCTCTCTTGCCCTGCTGCCCACACTCCTCTAGTTGCAGTCCAGGATACGATTTGCTGTGGTGATCTTAGGTTGATGGTTGGACTCGGTGATCTTAGAGGTATTCTCCAGCCCAAACAATTTAATGATTCTTTATTGAAGAGGTCATGCAATCCACAAAACCCCCACAAACGAGGAGAAATCATCTCAAACACAGGCAGTTTTGGGCCAGAGATGTAATTACCTTGCTTTTGTATTTCTGATGTCCCAAACGAAACTTTACGTAAGGGTCACTTAGTCCATTTGCATCCATGGCTTTAAGCTCACGTCCTTCTATTAAGGTGACACTAACTATGCCTCTCCACAGCTGAGATTTTCTGTGCAGCTCTGACAGTCGTAAGCTCTGAGTCTGAAACTTGAAGGGAAACAAAAAACAAACAAACAAAACCACACAGGTGTAGTTAAAACAGTCAGAGAGATCCCTCCCCCCCTGCATTTTGCTGCTGAATTTCACATAATCCACGAAGGTGAAACGACCACTTCAAACCACTATGAAGATATTCAGCAGGTCATGTGTGAAATAAATTACAAATAATTGCTTGAGGAGGCATGAAGCAATGAGAAACACACAAGTGTGCTAGTTTGAAGCAGGCTAGAATGTTTTGGTGAGAGGAACTAGATTACAGGCTGTGAAAGGAAAACAGTGGTGATGTCTACTTCGCTCACAGGCTTGCTGAAGGAGAAATGAAAACATCAGATAACACTCTCACCATTTTCTCTCATTCTGTCTTGGGCTGCTGGCTGAGCAACATCTTACTCTCTAACCTCACTCTTCATTTGGTCTAACCCACCTTCACTTCTTAACCTCTTGGATGAACCTCCATTCTTCCTTAGGACTGGGGTAAGGTTGAGAGGGGCAGGGGGAAGGTGCAGGGGTGGTTGAGAGCCCCTCCTGGGGACTCAGGTTTCTGGGAGGGGAGCTGTGTTTCTGTATTACCTTTTACCTTGTATATTTTTTTATATTTCTGTATATATACTGTAAATATCTGCTTGTACATTGTGCTAGCTGTAAATATAAGCTTCATTCAATTTCCAGAGCCGGCTGATTCTAGTCTGGGTGATTTCTAAAGTGTGTGGGGGAGGCGGGTGTCCTGGAGTCCTGTATACCCCTAAATTCCTTTCCCTCTGTTGCTTGGAGAGGAAAAGGAGCCTGTTTCCCCCCTGCCTTGCCCTGCAGGTGTGAAGGGGGTGAGCAAGGGGCCCTGCTGGCAGGAGGGGTGCCTGTGCAGTGCCCGCGCTGGAATCGGGCTGGGATTGGCTGTGGTCTTCGTGCCTAGGAAGTGGCAACTCTGCTCTTTATTAAGGGAGGGTATAAATATTGGGGGACTTCCCACTCCTTGGGGTTCCCACCTTAGAGATTGTGCCTGCCTGAGCGTTTGTGCCTGGCTGAGACTTCCCCCCCCCTTCGCCTGGCCTGGATAGATTCCGCAGAAAGAGCCCAGTGCTCCAGAGGACAACTTCCACCCATTAACGTCCTTTGTGTGCCTGAATACCTCTTAAGACTCTTCTATGGCATCAGAAGAGAGAGCAGAGCACAGGCCGCGGGACCAAGTCAGCCTGACCATGAGTTACTCTGGCTCAGCTTTATTATTAAGTGGGAAACTCTGCTCCTTTAATAGCTAAAGCCCTTTCCAGCTTCTGACTTCCAAAACAGTCAGATTATCGATGGCATCCTGTAGACCTTCTCAAAGGAACTGAATCTGGTAATTAAAGCTAAATTAATTTCTGTATCTAGTTTTGGGGGCGGGCTTTCGGGAATATAAAATAATTCTGTTTTTGTATAAAATTCCTGGCTCAGCCACATTAATTCCCTGCCTCCACAACAGCAGGGAACGCCCAAACTGTCACAACAAGTAATGCCACACACTGCTTCTGCAGAAGGAAGCAAAACTGTTTAACAAAATATTCTGGGGAAAAGTGTTTGGTTGTTTTTTTTTTTCACCTCCACTTCTCCCTCTGCTGACAGAACTCACAATACCACAAGTAAATGTTATGATGTCTTCCACCAGCAGCACATGATTGAATGAACTTGAACACACAGTAAAATGAACACCCAAAGACGGTGAGGAAGTGGAACCTCTGTCAAATACAAACCCACCATGAGGAGCATGGACTAAGAGAAAACGAGGCAATAAAATCCTGTTCACAGGTCAATGATCTTAGCAATGTAAATTCAACACCCACACCATTAGCTCTGCAGGTTCAAAATGAGGTGTTGCAGGGCCTCAGATGAGAAAGGCGCAGAAACCATGGACTGTGAGCACTCAACCACTGCCTTTGGAGGATAATGCAAAATTCCCACAGCCCCACACAAACCAGATGGTCACAGCATCTACCAGTGAACTCCACTGGGCACAAGAGATCAGCTCCAACTTGCTGTGAGCTATAGGGGTACATGGAACCAAATGTCTCCATTTCTTGAGACATTCAAAAATCTTCCTGGATGTGCTCCTGTGGGACCTTCTCCAGGTGATGCTGCCTTGGCAAGGGGCTTTGGATAATCTCCAGAAGTTCCTTCTACCATTCTGTGATTCTATGATCTAGGAAATGCACTCATGAAGCCAGCAAAGCATCTCAGATGCATCAGAGGAGCAGGATGACCAACGGCTCTCCCTTTCACTCTGAGTTTCATTTGCTCAAGGTTATCTTTTCCTGAAATCAGACCACAAGACAGCTGCACAATACTTAAGGTCACCAATTATTCTTTGTAGGATGTGAAATGCCAGACTGTAGGCATTCTCAGCTGTAAATATCCCATATATATGAATATGCAATGGCTCAGTGTCCAGAGGAAAATGGGTAACCAGAGGTGTCCCTCAGTGGGGACCAGTGCTGTTCAGTAACTTCATCGATGATGCAGAGAGATTGAGGTCACCTCCACCAAGTTTATAGATGATACCAAGTTGAGTGCTGAGGCTGACAAGACTGAGGGACAGGATCCATCCAGAAGCACTCAGACACGCTGGAGAAGTAGGCTCAGAAGAACCTCATGAGGTTTGAAAGACAAAGTGCTAAGTCCTGCACCTGGGTCATTATGAATCCAGGCTGGGGAACAATGAGATTGAGAGCAGGCCTGCAGAGAAGGACTTGGGATGCAGAGGGGTGAAAAGCTGGAGAGGAGCCAGCAATAGCTCTCTAGAAGGCCAAGGGCAGCCTGGGCTGCATCCAAAGCAGCATGGCCAGAGATGGAAAGAGAGAATCCTGCCTCTCTGCTCTGTTCTGGGGAGACCTCACCTGCAGGGCTGTGACAAGTAGTAGGTCACCCAACATAAAAGAGACTTGGAGCTGCTGCAGAGGGTCCAGAGGAGGTCACCAAGACACCAGAGGACTGCAGGACCTCTGCTGCTGGGACAGCCTGTGAGAGTTGGGGCTGTTCAGTCTGGAGAAAAGAAGGCTCCAGAGAGACCTTAGAGCAGCTTTGCAGTACCTGAAGGGGCTCCAGAGGAGCTGGGGAGGGACTTTCAACAGGATGAGAGACTATGGCTTTGAGCTGGGAGAGGGGAGATTGAGTCTGGAGATGAGGAAGAAATTGTTGAGAGTGAGGGTGGGGAGACACTGGCACAGGTTTCCCAGAGAGGTTGTGGGTGTCCCCTCCCTGGAGGTCTTCAAACACCAGGACAGCTTAGATGAGGCCTTGAGCAACCTGGGCTGGTCGGAGGTGTCCCTCCCCATGGCAGGGGGTTGGAACTGGATGACCTTGAAGGTCCCTTCCCACCCAAGCCCTGTTGTGATCCTGTGATTCCATGATTTCATTCACTACCTGGGAACATGATTAAAGATTATGCATTTTCTCTTGGCACAAACACTCCCTTGCTGGGGAGGTCCAGCCAGTGATCCAAAGATTTGTCTGCTAAAGAAGGGGGTGATTTTTTTTTCTCATTATGGTCTCTTAGACTGAACAGTAAATAACCAAAACTGACTCTGCCTTGAACATAAGAGATACAGAAAGAACACAAAAAAATCACATTTAAAAAGATATTTCATAGTGGGACAGAAGCAGTGGCTAGCTGAGATTGACTTTTTTGCCAAAGGGCACAGAGTCACTGAGGGTTTTTTTAAGAGCTAAGTGGGAATCCAAATGATTCCTAAAATTTCATGGAAAGTAAGTATGGATTTGCATTTACAAGTCCTTTAAAAACAAGCTTAAGCACAACTGCATAGCTCTCCACTTGACTAGTCACAAATGAGACAGTGAATCATTTAGAGAGGATACTTGATCTAAATTCCAGATTTTCAACAGCTCTTAAAATAATTTGCTGCATTAGAGCAGCTGCCACCATATAAAACACACTGATTTTATGGCCAGCAGGGAGTTCCATCATTGGGGGTGATTTACATACAAGGGTATTTTAAGGGAGATGGTGAGAAAAAAACAAGTCCCCTGAGAAGTCAAATCTCTTGTGCTTTTAGAGTGGAATAGTTGAGCTGCAAGCAGTGAAAAGGAGCACAGGTTAGTGTAAGTTGCGGTACTCTGCGTGGATTTAGTCTTGGAATACCTTTCTTGGCACAGTCAAACTACTCCAGGATAACCTCAGCTAACTGGAATGTGGTTAAGTGATGTCAGATTGGATATGGACGGTCCAGCAGAGGTCTGGTTTTGTCAGCACTAAACAAAGCTTCTGTCAAAGGGAGCAGGGTTAAGGACTTGGTTGGACCAAAGGGTAGAGCCAAGCAAATAACAACCATTACATTGGGGCACTGAACATGGTCTGGTTCTCCCCTGAAATCTGAATTCTTCTCAAAGCTGTCCCTGAGCAGCTTTTGGGAGAGGAAGGCTTTATAACTACTGTACTTGTTGGCAGGAACCTGTATTCCTCTTCAAGGGTAGCCAAAGGAATAAACATCTGTGGAATTAAACTTCTTTCTTCCTCTGAGGAGTGGCTGAAGGAGCTGGGAGTGTTCTGCTTGGAGAAGAGAGGAGACCTCATTGCTCTCTACACCTGCCTGAAAGGAGGTTGGAGCCAGGTGGGTTTGGTCTCTTCTCTCTAGTATCAAGTGACAGAAGGAGAAGAAATGATCAGAAATTGTGCCAAGGAAGGATTAGGTTGGAGATTAGGAACAATTCCTTTGCTGCAGGAGTGGTCAGGGATTGGAACAGGTTGCTGAGTTTGATGGTGGAGTCACTGTCCATGGAGGTATTCAAGAAACATGTAGGCATAGCACTTGTGGCCATGGTTTAGTGGCCACGGTGGTGTTGGGTCAGTGGTCACTCAGTGGGTTGGGTCATTCAGTGATCTTGGAGGGCCTTTCCAATAAAAGCAACTCCATGACTCTGTGGTGAAGGCTGTGACTCTGTGGTGTATTCACTAAGACCTGGGTGTTTTGGTAAGGGGTAGACATATTTGCATAAGACAATGTAGTACCAGCAGGAGCTGTCAGGGAGGCTGTGCCCACCTTTACTCTCATTTTCCTTTCAGCAACTCTTCCTGGAAACTGCCTGTAATATGTAAAAGCCAGTGGGTGTCTCCTGACAATCCTGTTGCTTTGGAGGGATGACTCCAGAGTCCACCTACCATGGACAAGAATGTGATACAGAGAGGTACAGTGGCCACCCAGATTTTGTTTGCCAACACCACCAAGCTGTGGTACACTGCCCTCACTTGAGAGCAGGGATGGCATCCAGAAGGATCCTAACAGGCTTAAGAAAGGGAACAGTGACTACTGCATGAGGTTCAACACGTCAAAGACAGGTGAGAAGACTCCAGGAGGACCTTAGAGCTGACCTCCAACAGCTGAAGGGATCCTGCAGGAAGGCTGCAGAGGGACTTTTCCTGAGGGTGTCTGGAGACAGGACAAGGTGGAATGGTTTGAAGCTGAGGTAGAGCATGGTCAGAGTGGATCCGAGGAAGATGTTCTTCAGTGTGAGGGTGGTGAGACTCTGTAACAGGCTGCCCAGGGAGACTGTGGATGCCTCCTGTCTGGGAGTGTTCAGGATCAGGTTGGATGCAGCCTTGAGCAGCTGAATCTAACTGAGATGTGTCCCTGGGCATGGCAGAGAGGTTGGAGGGGATGAGCTCTGAGGTCCTTTCTACCTAAGGCTTTCTGTGATTCCACAATTTGATGGTAACTCCCACTGAAACACTGCTCTGCAGTTGTGATTGTTAACTGTTCTCTCACACACAAGCAATGCAAATGGAAGCCTCACCAAATATTTGCATAATTTCTGTGAGCAGATGTCTAACAGGCAGCTGTATCTATTTTGACATGTTTTACTTTCATGCTGTTATTTAGCAGCTTTCCATCAAGCACTATTTACAGCTGCTGAACTGACATCTAGAACCTTATGGCTTACAAATGCAAGTACTTTCTCAATCATAAACACTCTTCTTCAAATCCCAGGACTAACAGTCATAGAAGTCACAGAACAGCTTAGGTTGGAAGAGACCTCAGAGATCATCTGCTCCAACCTCACACCATGTTAGGGGTTGAAAGAGACCTCCAGAGATCACTGAGTCCAGCCCCTCAGAGCCACAGTCATGAACTAAATGAACTTTTCTGCAGAAATAAATGATAAATTGGTGATGGTTGTGAGGTAAACAGTATGGAACAAGGGGTAGAAGGTCAGTACTGGCTTTGGTCAGTGCTGCGAGTTCCTAGCTCAGGCTCTGCTCACTGATGCACTTTCTGCAGTTCAAGGCAGCTTTGCATAGCTAGGGTCTGTTTCTAGCTGATGGGCAGAGTTCTTGCCAAGGCCTGGGTGCAGAAAGGCACTGGCTTGGACTTGTTCCTAGGCATACCAAAGGCACTGCCACATTGCAGGGCAGGAAAGCAGAGGTGGCACCTGTGGAGAGGAGGAGTCAGCAAAGGTGACCCTCAACTGCTTCACAAGGGATTGCAGCCCGTGGATAGCATCTGCAGGAGAAAGCTGAGGGATCACCATGGTCAAGCCTCTTCTTCATTGGGCCTATGTCCCAGGAGAACTCTGTCTCTCCTGCCTTCCATCATGATTCCTGTGCTCCAGAATGCATTTCCAGAATCTAGCTCCTGAATCTGGTTCCCATCTGCAGCTGAGTTCACTCTGGGACTTGCCCAGTGTCTGCCCTGAGCACCAGTGGTGCCAGTGGTGCCATCGCAGCCCTCAGGGATTTGGTTCCACGTTGGTTTGCGTCTTTGTGTCTCTCTGATCCATGTGATCGTTCTTCTTTCCTTCCTGGTTGGTTCAGTTTCTTTCCCACCCCAACAGACTCTCTCCTTTCTTCCCTTCCTCTTCCCTTTGGAGAGCTTCTGGCGCTCATCTGGTGGCCACCCTGACATTTGGCACTGCTCCTTATAAACCAAAATGTTATCATAAAGCTACCATTCTGATTTTGGGTGGAACTAGATCTGTCGGTGCTGAACTATCACTGAACCTTCACTAACACCAACTTTGGCATTTATGCTTTTGATTTTAAAGCTGAACATCACTTCACATTAAAAACTGCTGTAAACAATAAGATTTTATCCTTTTGATACTAAAACCACAGCAGAAGTAATTACATTTTACCATTTTCTAATGGCAAGAGAAGAAGGAGGAAACAAATTCCTCATACTAAGAGAAGATTAAGAAAATGATGAAAGAAAAGATTCGTTTTACCTGAGTAAAAAATATTGGAAGTGTCTCCTTTTTTTCCTCTCTTACTAGCTTTAGGTTTAATGATGATGAAGAAATAGAATCAACCCTTTTTGCTTTAGTATTATTTTTGACAGCACTGCCCTGAACACTAGAAAAACAACAACGAGAAAGAGCACAATATGTGCATTTTTAACTCAGTTTTATGCTGTCAACATTTTAATAGGCTCCCTTTCCATACCTGTCTCACTGCTATGGATTAAGCCTATGCACTGTGGAGAAGTAGTACCTCAGAAGTCAGAATTGATATTTTTTTTCCTCTTGTTTTCAGTTAGGAAAAATGAGAAAACAACTCCTCCCAATTACCTTGTGCTGGAAATAGAATGTTTTATTTCACATCATTTGACCTTGCACATCCAGGATTCTCCAAGGGAAGTCACCTCAGCAGCTAGCCAAATTCACTACCTAGACTACAACTGTTTTATCGGGTTAGATCTGGTAACCTGACCACTCAGAAAGCAAGAGAGATGAAGGAAGCATCAAGCTCCAGAGTGAGGCCAGTCCTCATCTTCATGAGAGGAGTGAAGAGGATGCTGGTTGATGGCAGCTAAGCATGAGCCAAGATGTCCCCAGGTAGCCAACAACACCACCAGTGTCCTGTCACAGATCAGCAGTAGTATGGCCAGTAGGAGCAGGGCAGAGATTGTGCCCCAGGTCTAGGCACTGGTGAGACCTGGAATCCTGGGTTCAGTTTTGGGCCACTCACTCCAAGAATTACATTGAGGGGCTGGAGTATATCCAGAGAAGTGCAACAAAGGTGGGGAAGGTTGGATAAGAGTGCTGGGGAGGAGCAGCTGGGGAACAAGGGCCAATGGTGTGATACTAGAGCGGATCAGATTTAGGTTAGACATCAGGAGGAAGTTCTGCACAGTGAGAGGTAAAATACTGCAATAGGTTGCCCAGAGATGTGGTGGACACCTCATTCCCTGGAGACATTCAAGGTCAAACCTGAGACTAGCTGGAGGTGCCCCTGCTGAGTACAAGGGTGTTGGACAGGATTGTTTTTGAGGGTCATTTTCAACCCAGTGCAATCTGTCAATCTGTTGTAATGGCTGGCCACCAGGTAGCTTGAACACAGCAGCAAGCCTGTGGTGGATAAAGTAAGACAAGTCCAGACTCAGTGGACACTGTAACTTCCCTTTACTAAAATAAAAAGGAGTCTACTAGGACTACCAGACATCTCCTGTCACTGAGGACAGGGATTTTGAGTCTTTTTCACAGAGCACATACATTGTCTGAATTCAAAACTGTTTGAATTGAATTTTTCTCCTGGATCCAGTGAAAGATGACCTAGAGAGCACAAGGCATGATCTACCTCCCATGAAGTTTGATGAAGATAATGTCTGGTATAAAGCAAACAAGACAGGGAAAAGTCATAATATAACACATGCACCTGCCTCAAACAAAAAAAAAAACCCAAATAAAACCCCAATACCCACCCCCCCCAAATAATAGGAAGAGAAGACGAAAAAAGCCCTAAAAGCATAAGCAGGGCCACTAAAAAATGTTTGCAGCTTTTGGAAACACTGTTTTACCTGTAAATGGATAAGGGTAGAGCAACACATGGCATCCACCTGGACCTGTGCAAAGTGTCTGACACTGTCCTCACAACATCCTGGTCACCAAGTGGGAAGAGCATGGACTTGAGGGGTACCCACAGGCTGGAGAAGGAATTGGCTGCATGGCCACACTCAGCTGTGGTCAACAGCTCAATGTCCAAATGGAGACCAGTGATAAGCGCTGTGCCTCAGGGGTTAGTATTGGGACCAGTGCTGCTGGTGGTGACATGGACAGTGGCACTGAGGCACCTTCAGCAAGTCTGAAGGTGACACCAACCTGCGTGGCCCAGCTGACAGACTGGAAGGAAGGGATCCATCCAGAGGCACCTGCACAGGCTGCAGAGCTGGGCCCAAGACAACCTCATGAAATTCAACAAGGCCAAGGGCAAGGTTCCTGCAGCAGGGTCAGGGCAATCCCTGGTACTAATGAAGTCTGGGTGAGGAGTGTCTGGAGAGCAGCTTGGAGGAAAAGGCCTTCGGGGTGTCAGGTGGTGACAAACTCCCCAGGAGCCAGCAATGCTTGCTGGCAGCCCAGCAGGCAGCTGTGTGCTGGCTGCAGCCAGAGCAGGGAGAGCAGCAGCACAGGGAGGGGATTCTGCCCCTCTGCTCTGTCTGCTCAAACCACATCTGCAGCACTGCCTCCAGGTCTGGGGCCCCCAACACAAGAAGGACCTGGAGCTGCTGCAGAGTGTCCAGAGGAGGCCACCAAGATGACCAGAAGGCTGGAGAACCTCCTCTGTGGGGACAGGCCAGGAGAGTTGAGGCTGTGTAGTCTGGAGAAGAGAAAGCTCCAGAGGGACCTTAGAGAAGCTTTGCAGTACCTGAAGGGGCTCCAGGAGAGCTGGGGAGGGACTTTGGACAAGGGCTGGGATTGCCAGGATGAGGGACAATCGCTTCGAGGTGGGAGAGGGGAGACTGAGAGTGGAGAAGAAGAAGAAACTGTTGAGAGCAAGGGTGGGGAGACACTGGCAGAGATTGCCCAGGGAAGCTGTGGATGCCCCTTACCTGGAGATGTTCAAGGCCAGACTGGATGAGGCTTTGAGCAACCTGGGCTGGTGGGAGATGCCCCTGCCCAGAGCAGGGGGCTGGAGATTTAAGGTCCCTTCCACCCTAAACTGTTTTATCCATGAATCTATGAAAATGTTTATCTGTGTTGAACTGGGTCTTTCATGCAGGACAAGGGGGAATGTTTTGAAGTGGAGGCAGACCAAGGTTAGACCGGAGTTGAGGAAGGTCTTTAGTGTGAGGGTGGTGAGACTCTGTCTTCTCAGAGTAGTCATTGATGTCCCCTCCTCAGGGGTAATGAAGGCCAGGTTGGATGAGACCTTGAGCAGCCAAGTCTAGTTGAGAGAGAGGATGGAGAAGATGCTCTATGATGTCCCTTCCAACCTAAGCCATTCTACAATTCCATGATTTGTGAGGTTCAACAAGGCCAAGACAAAGGTCCTGCACATGGGTCAGGGTATCCCTTGGTATCAATCCAGACTAGGGGATGAAGAGCAAAAGGGCAGCTCTGTGGAGAAGGGACTTGTGTGTGCTGGGGGTTGAAAAGATGGAAATGTGGCAGAATTAGGACATGTTTGCTACTGATATGAAGATCTCTCAAGGTAGGATAAAATGTTGTACCACAGTCGAGAGGCTTAATGGTAACACGACAAGCCCCACTGCCCAATGATTTTGATTTGATGAAACACAGAACAATGTCACTGAAGCACAATCTGAAGGAGAATAAATCCCGTGACACAAGTTTTGCAGTCCTCAATTATGGTTTTTGGTAGCACATCACAGTTCTCCTGGAACAAACAACAACAACAACAACCACCAAAAAAAGAAGGAAGAAAAAAAAAAAAGGAAAGCCACAAGACCACATGCAAGAAGTTACCTTACTTGATCTTTTCCAACTCTTCCTCATTAGTATTGTCTGAAAACAAAATAGAGCACTTTAATCACCTTTTCTCTGCAACACAGAAAAGGAAACCAGCGGTCTCCAACGGGACAACCACCACCACTGAAGCAGCCAGACGTGCACTCCAGCAGCAACTGCACCAGACTGTGATGAACCCAGACAACAGGCAGGCTGCCCACGTCGAGAGACAATGAGGGATGTGGAATTGGTTTAAAAAGCCAGCAATCAGGTAAGTAACTGAAAGAAATGGATGTGGCATGACTGTTAACAGCCTCAATTTTGACTGATACCTGCATGGTAGTTCTGGTAGCTTTAATGTACTCCTTTTTTTTTTTGCAACACTACTGTTTGGTGCAGTCACCTAAGAGACATCCACCCCAAAGCTCCTTGGAAAACACCTGTCTGTGATCAAGTCCCTGAGATTACCATTGCAAATCAGTAGTCAAAACAGCTCCTTAGTTTAATAATTCTGCAGGTGGGATAGAGATAAAAATTCATATTCTTTAAACAACCCAAAATGTCCTAAGCAATCTGTAAAAGCATGGCACTCTAAGGACAGCACTTTCACATGCCAAGGAGCAAAGCGTCCACAGACACGGATCCTCAACCTTTAAATAAAAGAGAATTATTTCATTCTGAACCATTAAATAAATCAGAATTATTTAATTTCTGAGCTCTTAAATAAAATACTGGTCAAGAGGGATGTGGAAAATTCACCTATGAAGACAACTGTTGTTTTGTGGAGGCAAATTAATTGATACCATTTAATAACATTTATCAGCCTGTTGTGGTCAGTAAGCAAGAATAAATTAAAGGCTATTAGCATCTATGGAAGCTTTGACATAAAAGAAAACCCCCAAACAGAGCTTTTGGGGAATTATTAACTATTGCAAAACCACTTTTCTTTTTCAGAGAATGGAAATGAATTTTGAAATTACAGCATTTTCACAGTATCACAGTATCACACAGTATCACCAAGGTTGGAAGAGACCTCACAGATCATCAAGTCCAACCCTTTACCACAGAGCTCAAGGCTAGACCATGGCACCAAGTGCCACGTCCAATCCTGCCTTGAACAGCTCCAGGGATGGCGACTCCACCACCTCCCCGGGCAGCCCATTCCAGTGTCCAATGACTCTCTCAGTGAAGAACTTTCTCCTCACCTCCAGCCTAAATCTCCCCTGGCGCAGCCTGAGGCTGTGTCCTCTCGTTCTGGTGCTGGCCACCTGAAAGAAGAGAGCAACCTCCTCCTGGCCACAACCACCCCTCAGGTAGTTGCAGACAGCAATAAGGTCACCCCTGAGCCTCCTCTTCTCCAGGCTAAACAATCCCAGCTCCCTCAGCCTCTCCTCGTAGGGCTGTGCTCAAGGCCTCTCCCCAGCCTCGTCGCCCTTCTCTGGACACGCTCAAGCATCTCAGTGTCCTTCCCAAACTGGGGCGCCCAGAACTGAACACAGTACTCAAGGTGTGGTCTAACCAGTGCTGAGTACAGGGGCAGAATGACCTCCCTGCTCCTGCTGACCACACCATTCCTGATGCAGGCCAGGATGCCACTGGCTCTCTTGGCCACCTGGGCACCACTGGCTCATAAGGAAAACAATTTAAAATGAGAAAAACAATTTAAGATGGGAGAAATAGTTTGAAATATATAGGCTGGATGTTAGGAGGAAGTTCTTCACAGAGAGAGTGATTTGCCATTGGGATGGGATGCCCAGGGAGTTACCATCCCTGGAGGTGTTCAAGAAAAGCCTGGATGAGGCACTTAGTGCCATGGTCTGGTTGACTGGATAGGGCTGGGTGCTAGGTTGGACTGGATGAGCTTGGAGGTCTCTTCCAACCTGCTTGATTCTATGATTCTATGAAATGAGAAAAATAATTTAAAATGGGAGAAATAATTTTAAGCATCAGTAGTCATTTTAAGGGGGAAAATAATTTTAACTGGGAGAGAAATATTTTAAAATGAGAAAAACATTTTTTAAATGGGAGACATATTTAAAAATGGGAGGAAATAAAAAAGTTTCGGTTGGTTTTTTTTTAAATTAACCAGAAATTCTTCAAATAAGATACAGGTAGGGTTTCGGAGAATAAAACCAACTAACAGCTGAGGGGGAAAAAAAATCAGTTGCTGTGAACAGCTGAAGCCTAAAGGTCCTGCCCTAAGATAATGATCATTGTAGCACTATGGCCTTGGAAAGTACAGTCAGAAACTGAGTGTTTTACAAAGCTGGGCAAAAAGCCATTTAAATTTTTTTTTACAGGACAGACATGTAAGAATTAAGTGGCTTGAGGCCCACAACAGACCCTGCAGAAAACCTCTGAGCTCCTGGGCACTGTCCTACAAATTATAGCACAAACAGCTTGACTGGGCGTTGGAGCAGGCTGTGAGCAAGGTAGAGAATCTGATAGCTGACAGCTGAATTAACTACACTAGACACCAAAGGTTATCTCGGCTCTGTGGAGTTCAGTTTGAGTAGAGGCTACAGAAACATGTCACCATGCTTGTTGAGTGCATCAGCACCACCACCAGCTGCACCAGCATCAGCTGAAGCCATCCTAACCATCCTTAGAAGCCAACAGAACACATGTGAAGGGTGATCCACAAACAGATACATAATATTGTCTACAAGGAACTTTTTAACCTGAAAATATTCCATGCCCTGAGTCTATCTTTTCTTATTTTTTTTTTAAAAAGCTAATATTGCACCATAAAAATCTGAGACAGGAGGCAAACTGACAGCATATTAATGCTGTTAATATTGTCACATGAGTAAAAAAAACCCAACAAACAAACAAACAAACAAACCCAACCCCCCCTAGAAAACATTATTTTGGATAAATTATTCAAGGAAAAAGAAAACAATGCTGTGATTTTTATTCTCATTAAATAACAGCACCCAAGTAGCAATCATGTGTGTCTTTTTTTAGATTTTCAGGCTGTTGGCAGTGGTAGAAGAGTAGTTTCCAAACTCTGCTGGCCCCAAGGCAACAATTATCATCAAACTACTAAATTTTCATTCCTTGTAGTCAAGAGTTGCCTCTAAGCCCAAGGTTGGAAACAACTGTGATGAAGAGATGAGAAGCTCTGGTGAGCTCACAACCACTATGCAAGTTCTCCAGTGATGGAATTTGCACTGAAAGAGCTGCTGGAGAAAGAGATGGAAACGGAGACATGCACTCATGATGGAAACACCAAGCACAGAGCCTGCAGACATCACAAAGCCCACACATGCAGCTGCAAAGAACACACAGGCATGCTGAGGGCAAGGGTTAAGAGAGTACTGTCAGAACTACAGAAACAAAGCTAGCTTCACTCAACATTGCTAGTTCTGACTTCTTTTAAACTGGTCACCCAAAGGAGAAATTGATGAAACAACAGAGAAAGCACACCATAAACACACCATGTTTTAAAAGCAGAGTTAAAAATACTAAGAACCTTTAAAGAGCTCACAAGGTTTTAACATTTTTTTATATACCCATCTTTTCCCCTGATTTGTTTATTTCACACATTCATAATTCAGATTAGTGAGAGTTAAAGCAAAAATAATTAAAAATGCTGCATTAAAGGACAAATATTATCAGCACAGAGCAAATGAGGTGTTTGAACTAGTGCTACTGCCAACGTAGTAGTTTTAGGCTGGAGGCAGATGATACTTTTCACAGATACTGGAGACAGTCTTACATTTACAGCTGTATAATTCATTCACCCACAGTTTATGACTGTTCCAAACTCAGAACAAACCAGATTGCCTTCACCTATCAAAGCTCAAGGGCACAGCACTTCTCTTCATCTGTGTAGTTTGAATGAGATACTACAACAATTACAAGGTTTCTCACAGTATCAGCAAGGTTGGAAGAGACCTCACAGATCATCAAGTCCAACCCTTTACCACAGTGCCCAAGGCTAGACCATGGCACCAAGTGCCACGTCCAATCTTGCCTTGAACAGCCCCAGGGACGGCGACTCCACCACCTCCCCGGGCAGCCCATTCCAGTGTCCAATGACTCTCTCAGTGAAGAACTTTCTCCTCACCTCCAGCCTAAATTTCCCCTGGCACAGCCTGAGGCTGTGTCCTCTCATTCTGGTGCTGGCCACCCGAGAGAAGAGAGCAACCTCCTCCTGGCCACAACCACCCCTCAGGTAGTTGTAGACAGCAATAAGGTCACCCCTGAGCCTCCTCTTCTCCAGGCTAAACAATCCCAGCTCCCTCAGCCTCTCCTCGCAGGGCTGTGCTCAAGGCCTCTCACCAGCCTCGTCGCCCTTCTCTGGACACACTCAAGCATCTCAATGTCCCTCCTAAACTGGGGGGCCCAGAACTGAACACAATACTCAAGGTGTGGTCTGACCAGTGCTGAGTACAGGGGCAGAATGACCTCCCTGCTCCTGCTGGCCACACCATTCCTGATGCAGGCCAGGATGCCACTGGCTCTCCTGGCCACCTGGGCACACTGCTGGCTCTTAGGTTACAAAAGGCAAAGACAATTACACACAGGACTTGCCAGAACTTCTAATTTGTTCACCTGCCCACACTTTTATATTAGTACTCAGTGATAACCACAGGCTGCTTCTCCATTTTCTTCCAATAAAATGTGTCACTAAAATAAAAATTTGTCATCTTCTTTATGAAAACAATGCACTGAATCTTCTTGGCATGAAACCATGTCCAGTTTCTTCTCCTGCAAAAACACAAACAACTTCTTTGTTTTTTTCCCACATAAACTACTGTTTTTCCACAAAGTCTGTACGTATACTGACATAATACACAACTTAAATGTAGTGTGTATGCATTTATAAATTCATATGCAGGTTACTGAGCAAAGAATTATAACCAAATCTGTTGATCCTTCTGTCCTTTCATTTCCATCATCCACTGGAGTTTCTTGTTCTCAGATGAGAAAGAGAAATTGTTTTCTGGTCCCTGGAACTGCTGCCTCTGCAGCTGCTTTACCAACAGAATACTTCATTTTGTAGGTACTAAACAATCCCTAAATTTCAAAAACATTATCTATGATCTTTCCAGCTATGAAGAACCAAAACTACACAGATCTCATGAGTTCTGATAATCAGAATGATGTACCTCATATAAATTGATTTAAGGAGGAAGCTCTTTAAAATGAGGGTGGTGAAATACTTGGACAGGTTGCCCAGAGATATGGTTGAGGTCCCATCCCTGGAGACACTGAAGATCAGACCTGATGTGGCCCTGGGCAGCCTGCTTTAGTTGGAGATGTCCCTGCTGACTACAGAGAGGTTGGACAGGATGACAATTCATAGAATCATAGAATCAACCAGGTTGGAAGAGACCTCCAAGACCATCCAGTCCAACCTAGCACCCAGCCCTAGCCAGTCAACCAGACCATGGCACTAAGTGCCTCATCCAGGCTTTTCCTGAACACCTCCAGGGACAGTGACTCCACCACCTCCCTGGGCAGCCCATTCCAATGACAATCACTCTCTCTGTGAAGAACTTCCTAACAACATCCAGCCTAGACCTCCCATGGCACAACTTGAGACTGTGTCCCCTTGTTCTGTTGCTGGTTGCCTGGGAGAAGAGACCAACCCCCACCTGGCTACAACCTCCCCTCAGGTAGTTGTAGACAGCAATGAGGTCCCCCCTGAGCCTTCTCTTCTCCAGGCTAAACAACCCCAGCTCCCTCAGCCTCTCCCTTCCAACTAAATGCAATTTGTGAATAAATTCTCCCTCCTCATAGCCTGTAACATAATTTCATACAGCCATATGAGCACGTGGGCAATATTGCTAATTGATATCTGAATCCAAAGGTGTAATCTGGTTTGATCCCTGGAAATGGGACCCTCCATCTATAAACCCTGAAGAGCATCTGAGCAGTCACCAACACATAAAATCTGCATTTCATCAGAATTTCCTTCAGAAAGATAAGGAAGAGAATGCTCTGTCTGCACCACATCTCCCTCTCATCTCTTTACACACTTCAGGGCTTTACAAAAGATGGTTCCACACAAAACAAAATAAAGCTTTACTCTGTCAAACTGACTGCTTCTTAAGCATAACTAATTTTTAACAGTAACTCACAGACAGATGGCAACACAAAACAAGGCTTTCAATTTTGTACCATTTATCCTCAAACTTCTGCTGAAGTTTCTGGACAGGACATTAAAGAGATTATGCTGCTGTACTGTCCACTGGTGAGGCCACAGCTTGAAGTTCAGTTTTGGCCCTCTCACTGCCAGAAGGACATTGAGGGGCTAGAGTATGTCCAGAGAAGGGCAACAAAGGTGGGGAAGGGTCTGGAGAAGAGAGCTGGGGAAGAGCAGCTGAGGGAGCTGAGGGTGTTTGGTGTGGAGAAGAGGAGGCTGAAGGAGACTTCATTGCTCTCTGCAGCTCCGTGAGAGGAGGCTGCAGCCAGACGGGAGTTGGGCTCTGCTCCCACGGAACAAGTGAGGAAATAGCCTCAGGCTGCACCATGAGAGGTCTGGACTGGACATGAGGAACACTTTCTCCCCCAAAAGGGTTGTCAGAGTCTGGACCAGGCTGCCTAGGGCAGTGGCAGAGTCCCCATCTCTGGAGGGCCTCCAAAGCCATGTAAATATGTTCCTGAGGGACCTGTTGGTTATCTGGCAGTGTGTTTAGGGTTAACACTCCAGGGGGAGTAACCCTGAACCTCACCCTAGGGGTCTTGAGCCCCCCCCAGGGGTGGGTCACACCACCAGGTGATGGTTAGCACACTCCCCCCCACTTCCTGTCCCATAAAAGCAGGGGGACTTCCTGTTTCTCTCTCTCTCTCTCTCTGCATCTCCGTGCATCGATCATACCACCATTACCAGCTGCTTTTACCATGTGGCAGACACGAGGCACACAAAGCAACCATCACACAACTCGGGTTGTATTTATACATCTTGCATTTTGCTATTTTTTCCCCTTCCCTATCCTTTGTAAACTTCCCTACCTCAGATACCTTTCTAAGTTATTGTTAAACTCTTCCTTTTAACTTCCACATCAAGTGAGATTGATTTATTCGGGTGTGCTTACCTCTCTCTCTCCCTATAGCTAATCCCTATCTTTGGGAAAGGAGGGGGAAGAGGGGAGGGCACTCTACAAACTGTTACTGGTTCTATCAAATTTTGTTAGAGTCTCTGGGAATTTGAATTAGAACCAAGACACAGTGATGGGTTAATGGTTGAACTGAGTGATCTTAAAGGTCTCTTCCAATCCAAACAGCTCTATTCTCCAGGAGCGCAAGCAATTTTTATGCAGGATACATCTCTCTGTAACACACACTTATTTTTATTTTGATAGACCAATAAAATGCTCTGCCACAAGACCTGTCCCCCATATGTCACTAAATACCTTTCCTGAGTGACCTCTAGAAGTCTCAGAGTCATTCTAGGTCAGGCAGTGAAGGGATCTCCTAATCTGCATCAAAAAGTTTCTGAAGGACACATCTTAAAAAAGAGGTCTTGTCCAGCAGACCTGGGTCTGAATTATGGCCGTAGAGCTGCCCAAAACACAGGATCAAACACAACTCTGCTTCTGTGACTACACTGGAAAGCTAATGCCATGTTGGCTGAGACAACTCGTTTTTCTAACTCCACAATGCTGTTCATAAACACCCTTGAATACGGGAAGTACCTCAAATCCAAGTGCTATTCATTAATTTCTGAACTGGAAGAGTTGCCCAGGGAGGTGGTTGATGCCACTTCCCTGGAATCACTGCAGATCAGGTTGTATGGGCCTCTGAGCAACCTGCTCTAGCTGGAGATCTCCCTGCTGACTGCAGAGGGGCTGGACTGGAGAACCTCTGAGGGTCCCTTCTCATCCAAACCAATCTGTGGTTCTACAGTTCTACGAATTTCTATGCACTTCCCGCCTGGACAAGAACTAGCCTCCACCCTCTAACATAACACTTGAGAATTTATTTAGCTGAACTATATTAAATTCAATCAAAAAACTTAAATTCAATTTAAAAACTATCTCCGTTAGTGTGAGATTACAGAGCAAGGACGAGAGCGCAGTCAGGGCGACACGTTCTGTGATGTGCCTGCTCCTCAGAGAGCAAACAAAATCCAATGAACAAATGAGTTAGTACACGAGGAAACTGAATAAATGGTAATGCTGATCTGAGTTCTTTAACTCCTAAGACACTTCAACTGCTCAATGTCTAGATGGAGGAGGGTGACGGACTGGGAAGGAACAATAAACTGCACCAGCACAGGCTGGGAGATGATCTGCTAGAGAGCAACCCTGTGGAGAAGGACATGGGAGTCCTGCTGGACAACAAGTTCTGCATGGCACAGCAATGTGCCTTTGTAGATGAGAAGGGCACACTGGATCCTGGGGTGCATTGAGAAGAGTGTGGCCACCACACAGAGAGAGATTCTCTTCCCCCTCTTCTCTGCCCTAGTGAGGCCCCACCTGGAATATCGAATCCAGTTCTGGGCTCAGCATTTCAGGAGGGACAGGGAGCTACTCAAATGAGCCCAATGGAGGGCTACAAGGATGATGGACTGGAACACTGCCTGAGAGCCTGGGGCTGTTTAATCTCTAGAGGAGAAAACTGAGAGGGGATCAAATCAATGTCTATAAACATCTGAGGGCTGGGTGTCAAGAAGAAAAGGACAGGGACAGCCCCTGCTCACTTGTGCCCTGGGATAGAACGAGGGGCAATGGATGTAAACTACAGCACAAGAAGTTCCACCTCAACATGAGGAAGAAATTTGTTACTGTAAGGGTCATGGAGCACTGGAACAGGCTGCCTGGAGAGGTTGTGAGTTTCCTTCTCTGGAGACTTTCAAGCTCTGTCTGGATGTTTTCCTGTGTGAGCTGTGCTGGATTCTACAGTCCTGCTCTGCCAGGGGGATTTGACTCAAAGATCTCCAGAGGTCCCTTCCAACCCCTAACATCTTGTAATCCTGTGAACTGGTGTCCCTCAGGGCTCTGTACTGGGACTGGTGCTGTTCAGTATCTTTCATCAATGATACCAACACTGGAATTGAGGCACCTTCAGCAAGTTTGCAGATGACACCAAGCTGAGTGGTGCAGTTGATAGCACTGATGGACAGGATGGATGCCATCCAGAGGGACCTGGACAGACTGGAGAGGTGAGGGGAGGAGAACTTCATAAGGTACAATAAGGCTAAGTGCAAGGTCCTGCACCTGGATCAGAGCAATTCTCATTATGAATCCAGGCTAGGGGATGATGAGATTGAGAGCAGCCCTGCAGAGAAGCACTCAGGGTGCTGTGGGTGAGAAGCAGGACAGGAGGCAGCAATGGGCACTGGCAGCCCAGAAAGCCAAGGGCAGCCTGGGCTGCATCCAAAGCAGCCTGGCCAGAGCTGGAGAGAGGGGATCCTGCCCCCTCTGTTCTGCTCTGCTCTGGGGAGACCTCATCTGCAGGGCTGTGTCCAGCTATGGAGCCCTCAACATGAGAAGCACATGGACCTGCTGGAGAGGGTCCAGAGGAGGGTCACAGAAATGTTCAGGGGGCTAAAGCACCTCTGTTGCAAGGATAGGCTGAGGGAGCTGGGGTTGTTCAGCCTGGAAAAGAGAAGGTTCCGGGAAGACCTAATAGCAGCCTTCCAGTACCTGAAAGGGCCTAAAAGAAGGCAGCAGAGGGACTGTTTAGAAGTGTCTGTCATGACAAGATGAGGAGCAATGGTTTGAAATTAGAAAAAAAACATATTTAGATTGGATGTGACAAACAAATTCTGCATCATGAGGGTGCGGGAACACAGCAACAGGTTGCCCAGAGAGGTGGTGGAGGCCTCACCCCTGCAGACACTCAAGATCAGGCTGGACAAGGCTCTGAGCTACCTGATCCAGTGGAAGATATCCCTGTTGACTTGTAGGGGTGTTGGACTGGATGGCCTTTGGGGGTCCCTTCCAATCCAAACCATTCTATGATTTAGCAGTAATTTTGTGGGTCACCCTGTTCGCACTGTGAGAACTCTGATTTTACAGCAGCTTCATCAGAACCTCTCTGAGATCTGAATCTTGGTGGTTTCTGGTAATAAACACAGGCTTCAGATTAGAAATCAGAATCTTCACCTGAATCTCTGGTATACACAGAATGCCACTTTAGCTAAATTTAGGCTCAGTCTACTGAAAAGTTAATAATGAGATGCCTGATAGCTCAAATCTGATGATAACCAATCAGTTGGGCATGGAAAAGCATTTTTTCTGGCAAGTCTAAGGTGCTCCCATTTCTTTGGATGTTCAGCTGATAATTTAACAAGAAACTAAACATAACAAAGACCAATTACACTGAAGTGTCTTAATTTCACTTGTCTCTGTGAATTTTATGTCACAAATCACCCCGCTGATGATTTTCTCCAGAGCTCTTTCTGATATCACCAAGTGGCACGGTGGTTCTTCTGGTGACCCTCAACACAAGAAGGACATAGAACTACTGGAGTGGGTCCAGAGTAGGCCACCAAGATGATCAGAGGGATGGAGAACCTCCCCTGTGAGTTCAGGCTGGGAAAGACAGGGATGTGCAGCCTGCAGAAGGCTGCAGTGAGGCCTTAGAGCAGCCTCCTGAAGCCCTGAAGGGGCTCCAGGAACACTGGGAAGGGACTCTTGATGAGGGCTGGGAGTGCCAGGATGAGGGGCATTGGCTTTGAGGCGGTAGATGGGAGAATGAGACTGGAGAGGAGGAAGAAACTGTTGAGAGTGAGAGTGGGGAGACACTGGTACAGGTTGCTCAGGGAGGCTGTGGATGCCCCCTCCCTGGAGGTGTTAAAGGCCAGGCTGGATGAGGCTTCAAGCAACCTAGGCTGGTGGGAGGTGTCCCTGCCCATGGCAGGGGGTTTGGAACTGGATGATCTTGAAGTTTCCTTCCAACCTAAACCATTGTACCTATCTATGAACCTATGAAAAAAGGAAACTAATGTGCTGTCTGGATAGCATCTTCCTACATAAAAAATGTAGTATTTCTGCACTGCATGATTTAGGATAACATCCAAACCACTTGAGTAGAGTTGTTACCAGTTGACTGAGAAATGCCTCATCTACCCAAACACATTTTTTAACTTAAGTGATAAGCACTTCTGTGGTGCCTATTTGCAAGACATCATTCTGAGTTGTCTGGACAAACATGCTGCCAGAAGAAAGAAAAATACACTCTCTGGATGAGCTTCCTGAACTTCATTATCATGTTCCATCACTTTTGTTAAGTTCTAACAGAAGAAAATTAACAGATTAAAAACCTGTTTTCAGAAATTCTACATCTCTGTCATACCAAACACCTAGTCCAAATAAATCTGACTTTCTAGGATATTTAATAAAGGACAAAAGTGGGGAAAATGCAACATCACCATTCACCTATAAGTCCTCAGGTGTGCCACAGAGTGATGTGTCACACTGCAGCACACACAAACGTTTGTGCTCTTACAAAAAAGAACAAAGT
Source organism: Pogoniulus pusillus (assembly GCF_015220805.1). NCBI lineage: Eukaryota > Metazoa > Chordata > Aves > Piciformes > Lybiidae > Pogoniulus > Pogoniulus pusillus. Next base: position 40,292,224 of record NC_087309.1, read on the forward strand.
TAACCACATCCATGGAAAACTTCTTCAGGTCGTTTCCTCGGACCTTCTGAAGCGAAAGGAATCCACATTATTTTACAATCTCTGAGTGAGATTCTGCAGGAGAACTGCTCAAGGCAAAAAGTCAAGTGACAAAAAGCTGGTACAACACATCAAAAGAGAGACAGGATTTGTCACAACCATCATAGAATCATAGAATCATAGAATCAACCAGGTTGGAAGAGACCTCCAAGATCATCCAGTCCAACCTAGCACCCAGCCCTAGCCAGTCAACTAGACCATGGCACTAAGTGCCTCATCCAGGCTTTTCTTGAAGACCCCCAGGGACGGTGCCTCCACCACCTCCCTCGGCAGCCCATTCCAATGCCAATCACTCTCTCTGTGAAGAACTTCTTCCTAACATCCAGCCTATACCTACCCTGGCACAACTTGAGACTGTGTCCTCTTGTTCTATTGCTGGTTGCCTGGGAGAAGAGGCCACCCCCAACCTGGCTACAACCTCCCTTCAGGTAGTTGTAGACAGTAATAAGATCACCCCTGAGCCTCCTCTTCTCCAGGCTAAACACCCCCAGCTCCCTCAGCCTCTCCTCATAGGATTTGTGCTCCAGGCCCCTCACCAGCTTTGTTGCCCTTCTCTGGACATGTTCCAGCACCTCAACATCTCTCTTGAATTGAGGGGCCCAGAACTGGACACAGTACTCAAGGTGTGGCCTGACCAGTGCTGAGTACAGGGGCAGAATAACCTCCCTTGTCCTACTGGCCACACTGTTCCTGATGCAGGCCAGGATGCCATTGGCTCTCTTAGCCACCTGGGCACACTGCTGCCTCATCTTCAGCTACTATCTATCAGTACCTCCAGGTCCCTTTCCTCCTGGCTGCTCTCCAGCCACTCAGTCCCCAGCCTATAGCGCTGCTTGGGGTTGTTGTGGCCAAAGCGAAGAACCCTGCACTTGGCCTTGTTCAATCTCATCCCATTGGCCTCTGCCCACCCATCCAGCCTGTCCAGGTCCCTCTGCAAGGCTCTCCTACCTTCCAACAGATCAACACCTGCTCCTAGTTTGGTGTCATCTGCAAACTTACTGATGCTGGACTCAATCCCCTCGTCCAGATCATCAATAAAGATACTGAACAGGACTGGGCCCAGTACTGATCCTTGGGGAACACCACTAGTGGCAGCTGCCAACTGGATGTGGCACCATCAGGGTCTATAAAGCTGGAAGCTATTTCCACGTACAACTCCAAGGCTCAGAAACTATTTTCACTTATGTCTGTGTGGCTCAGAACACTAGGGTTGATGCAGGAATTACAAGAAACCTAGAGAACCACACTGAAATGAAGTCAAGAGATACTACAGCAAATAAAACCTCATCATCATATGCTGAAAAGCAGAGACACCACCTTCCCTCCAGTTTCTTTCTTTTCAGTGTGGAACAGGATTCAGACGTGCTTACCTGAAGATGGCAGCATTAGGTCCAAAACTCTTCATCAGGGATCTACTGATATTTCTCCACATTAATCAAAACTATTCACCTGCAACTGAGCTTTATCAGAAACTCCTGAACATTTATGATCTGTCTGGATCTCAGTGAGGATCCAGACCGGATGGAATTATGCCATACCATACCAAAGACACAGCTCAGCATTATTTAAGGACTGGGGAAATCAAATTAAAGTCAGAACATGGTGTTTAGTCCTGTGCTTTGACCAGCAGTGACAACACAAAATGAAAACACTTCAATTTACCGATTCTCGCTGTTCTTCTTTAGGAGTCAACAGGACTGACAACAAGATGCTTCCTAGGTCATGGTCAGGGTAATGAGGATCCTTCAGACTCAAGGTAACATCTGTTTGCCTAGGAGACATCAAATGCACTCATTTAATCTGATTTCAGGCACCCAGATAATGCCATTTCTGAATCATGACAATTAAAGGCATCTGAATTCATTACGAAACCACTTGAAAATGGTGTCACAGACTTACCCTATGTCTGCTTTTAACTACTGTGGTCTAAAGAGTCATAAATAAATACTAATTTCTATTATTTTGTGTTAAGGACTGACACACAACGAAGTAATTAAATCTGAACTGTAACAGCAATGGATTATCAAAAAGAATCACAGAAAAAATAAGTTAAGCAGGAGGTGGCAAAGCTGTGAATGAAGATAATAAAAAAACAATATTAAAGTGGTTATAAAAACAACATCTTTGTAAACAGTCAGGTTGTGCATGATTGTTAATATGTTATTAACATCCACATGAAAAGCAATTATCACAGTATCACAGTATCATCAAGGTTGGAAGAGACCTCACAGATCATCAAGTCCAACCCTTTACCACAGAGCTCAAGGCTAGACCATGGCACCAAGTGCCACGTCCAATCCTGCCTTGAACAGCCCCAGGGACAACGACTCCACCACCTCCCCAGGCAGCCCATTCCAGTGTCCAGTGACTCTCTCAGGGAAGAACTTTCTCCTCACCTCCAGCCTAAATCTCCCCTGGCGCAGCCTGAGGCTGTGTCCTCTCGTTCTGGTGCTGGCCACCTGAGAGAAGAGAGCAACCTCCTCCTGGCCACAACCCCCCTCAGGTAATTGTAGACAGCAATAAGGTCACCTCTGAGCCTCCTCTTCTCCAGGCTAAACAATCCCAGCTCCCTCAGCCTCTCCTCGTAGGGCTGTGCTCAAGGCCTCTCACCAGCCTCGTCGCCCTTCTCTGGACACACTCAAGCATCTCAATGTCCCTCCTAAACTGGGGGGCCCAGAACTGAACACAGTACTCAAAGTGTGGTCTAACCAGTGCGGAGTACAGGGGCAGAATGACCTCCCTGCTCCTGCTGACCACACCATTCCTGAGGCAGGCCAGGATGCCACTGGCTCTCTTGGCCACCTGGGCACACTGCTGGCTCAAGTTCAGGCAGGTATCAATCAGCACCCCCAGATCCCTCTCTGTTTGGCTGCTCTCCAGCCACTCCGACCCCAGCCTGTATCTCTGCATGGGGTTGTTGTGGCCAAAGTGCAGCACCCTGCACTCTCTAAACACAAATACTTTTCCTTGGTTATTCTTCAGAGAAGCACACAGAATTCCAGCAGGGTGGGTTTGGAAAGGACCTCTGGACATCACCCCCTTGCTCAAGCAGGGTATGCACAGCAGCTTGTCCAGGATCATGATCTCCAGAGTGGGGTGGAATCTCTGCAGACAAAGAGACTCCACAGGCTCTCTGGGCAGCCTGATCCAGCCCTCCAGCACCCTCACACCAAAAAAGTTTCTCTTCCTTTTGAAGTGAGTGGTGGTGAGTCGTGCCACATCCAGTTGGCAGCCAGTCACTAGTGGTGTTCCACATGGATCAGTCGTGGGCTCAAGTCCTGTTCATATCATTATTGATGATCTGACAATTGAATCCAGCATCAGTAAGTTTGCAGATGACACCAAGCTAGGAGAAGCTGTGGATCTGTTGGAAAGTAGCAGAGCCCTGCAGAGGGACCTGGACAGGCTGGATGGGTGGGCAGAGGCCAATGGGATGACATTTAGCAAGGCCAAGTGCAGGGTTCTGCGCTTTGGCCACAACAACCCCAAGCAGTGCTACAGGCTGGGGACAGAGTGGCTGGAGAGCAGCCAGGAAGAAAGGGACCTGGGGGTGCTGGTGGATAGTAGCTGAAGATGAGCCAGCAGAGTGCCCAGGTGGCCAAGAGAGCCAATGGCATCCTGGCCTGCATCAGGAACAGTGTGGCCAGTAGGACAAGGAGGTTATTCTGCCCCTGTACTCAGCACTGGTCAGGCCACACCTTGAGTACTGTGTCCAGTTAGGAAGTTCTTGCCAGAGAGAGTGATTGGCATTGGAATGGGCTGCCCAGGGAGGTGATGGAGTTGTGGTCCCTGGAGGTGTTGAAGAAAAGCCTGGATGAGGCACTTAGTGCCATGGTCTAGTTGATTGGACAGGGCTGGGTGCTAGGTTGGACAGGATGAACTTGGAGGTTTCTTCCAACCTGGTTGACCCTGTGATTCTAAGTGTAATCTCCTGGGGTCCACTTTGTGCTTATTGCCCCTTGTCCTGTCCCTGGGCACCACTGAGCATAGTCTAGCCCCATCCTCTTGCCCCTCACAGCCCTTTAAGCTCTTACTGAGCATTGACTGGATCCTCTTTGTGGCTACTCTCTCCAGGTTCTCAGCCCTAGTGCTATCAAAGATCATAGAATCAGTCAGAGTTGGAAGAGACCACAAGAATCAGACAGTTCCAACCCCCCTGCCATGGGCAAGGACACCCTACCCTAGATTAGGCTGGCCACAGCCTCATCCAGCCTGGCCCTAAACACCTCCAGGGACAGGGCCTCAACCACCTCCCTGGGCAACCCATTCCAGCCTCTCACCACTCTCATGCTCAACAACTTCCTCCTCACATACAGCCTGAGCCTACCCATCTCCAGCTTCACTCCATTCCCCCTAGTCCTGTCACTCTCTGATATCCTGAAAAGTCCCTCCCCAGCTTTTTGTTAGGCCCCCTTCAGATACTGAAAGGCCACAAGAAGGTCACCTCAAAGCCTCCTCTTCTGCAGACTGAACAGCCCCAACTCTTTCAGTCTGTCACAGTATCACAGTATCACCAAGGTTGGAAGAGACCTCACAGATCATCAAGTCCAACCCTTTACCACAGTGCCCAAGGCTACACCATGGCACCAAGTGCCACATCCAACCTTGCCTTGAACAGCCCCAGGGACGGCGACTCCACCACCTCCCCGGGCAGCCCATTCCAGTGTCCAATGACTCTCTCAGTGAAGAACTTTCTCCTCACCTCCAGCCTAAATTTCCCCTGGCGCAGCCTGAGGCTGTGTCCTCTCGTTCTGGTGCTGGCCACCTGAGAGAAGAGAGCAACCTCCTCCTGGCCACAACCACCCCTCAGGTAGTTGTAGACAGCAATAAGGTCACCCCTGAGCCTCCTCTTCTCCAGGCTAAACAACCCCAGCTCCCTCAGCCTCTCCTCGCAGGGCTGTGCTCAAGGCCTCTCACCAGCCTCGTCGCCCTTCTCTGGACACGCTCAAGCATCTCAATGTCCTTCCTAAACTGGGGGCCCAGAACTGAACGCAGTACTCGAGGTGTGGTCTGACCAGTGCAGAGTACTCACAGCAAAGGTGCTGCAGCCCTCTGAGCACCCCAGTGGCCCTTCTCTGGACACACTCCAGCACATCCACATCCTTCTTATAATGGGGGCTCCAGAACTGGATGCAGCACCCCAGGTGGGGTCTCACTTGAGCGGAGTAGAGGGGGAGAATCACCTCCCTTGACCTGCTGGCCACACTTCTCCTGATGCAGCCCAGGCTCTGATTGGCTTTCTGGGCTGCAAGTGCACACTGCTGGCTCACGTTGAGCTTCTCATCCACCAGCACGCCCAAGTCCCTCTCCTCAGGGCTGCTCTCCAGCCACTCACTGTCCAGCCTGGATTTGTGCTTGAGATTGTCCCAACCCAGATTCAGGACTTTGCACTTGGTCTTGTTGAACTTCATGAGGTTGGATTGTGCCCACCTCTCCAGCCTGTCCAGGTCCCTCTGCATGGCATCCCGCTGGGGTTTGAGCAGAACTGAAGTGAAAAGAACAGGCAGGGTAAGGCTAGGGTCACTCTGATAAGAGGCATAGCTGCAGGGAAGCAGCCTTGGGTAGAAGCTGAGAAAGTAGCTGCTATCTGTAAGCTGAGCTGTGTGAGGGGGACTTGAAGGAGGGCAGGCTGGTCAGCCCTGGGAGCAAGCAACACTGTTGTGGATATCAAAGCCTATCAGAACTACATATGCATGTACCCAACCTGCTATATAAGTATCATGCTTAGCTTCAATAAACGGATTGGCCTTCTGTGTATCATATTGGTACAAGCTCGTGTCTTTCTGGTCTCCTGCATAGCCTCTGAGCAACCCAGCAGCATCCCTCCCCTCCAGTGTGTCTGCTGCACCACACAGCTTGGTGTCATCAGCAAACTTGCTGGGGGTGCACTCAGTGCCATTGTCCACGTCACTGATACTCCAAGCCCCTCAGCATCTTCAAAGCCCCCACTGGACTCTCTTCAGTAGTTCCCTGTCTCTTGAACTCTTGAACTGGGGAGCACAGAACTAGACATCGCTTCAGGTGTGGCCTTACCAGAGCAGACTGCCAGGGAGAAGAATTCCCTTCCCCTGGACCTTCTGGTCACAGCGCACCCCTAGAGATCACTGACCTCAACCACAGGGGCATACTACTGGTTCACTGGGAACTTCTGTCCACCAACACTCCTAAGTCCTTCTTCACAAAGCTGCTCTCCAGCAGATCCTCCTTCACCTGTAATGGTGCAGGAGGTTGTTTCTCCCCAGCTGCAGGACATTGTACTCGCCCTTGTTGAAATTCATGAGGTTTCTCTCACCCAATGCTCCATCCTCTTCAGGTCACACTGGACAGCAGGATATGCTGATGAGGTGTCAGCCACTCCTCCCATTTTGGCATCACCAGCAAATTGGCTGAGGGTCCACTCTGTCCCTTCATCCCGGTCACTGATGAGTATGCTGAACAAGACTGGACCCACTACTGACCCAGATGGCCCAGGGAGGTGGTGGAGTCACCACCCCTGTAGGTGTTCAAGAAGCTGTAGAAGCTTCAGGATATGGTACTTGGTTCACAGTTGGACTCAATGATCTCAAAAGTCTTTTCTAATCTTAATGATTCTGTGACCCCTGTGGAACACCAGTACCTGCAGATTTCCAAATAGAGTACCACTGATCACAACCCTCTGGGCTCAGTCCTTCAGCCACCTCTCAATGCACCTTACTGTCCACTCATCTGACCCACATTTCCCAAGCTGGCCTATAAGGACACCTCTCTGGTGTGGGTAGGTTTGTAGAACTACCGTCCAGCATGATGTTCCACCTGCAATTCCACAAGCATGGCATGAGGAGACAACCACAAAGACTGACTCTGGGCTGGTTAGTGCCATACCTGTTCAATTCCAGTGAAGTGAAATTCAGAAATGCTGAACCAATGAAGTCATCTTGAAGTCCAAAGTCATAGTCAAAGACCTAAGATGGACAGCAAAAAAACGCAAATTTTCACTACTTTTAAACAATACTTTTGTGTTTGTGAATGGTTCTTGAAATTCCTTTTTCAGAGTTAGGCCACTTGTCCCTCACACATCAAACTAGGAGTATCAGCAAGCAGCCTGCACCTTTCTGTCCACAGTTTCCTTTGTAGAAGTCAGAATGCATTGTGCACAGAGAGAGGGCTTTTGCTACTTCTAGGCAGCAATAAGTGAACATAAACTTTATAAAAACAAGAGGCACAAAAAGAAGACCACAAAAGTATCTGAAGATAAGCAGAGACATTGATTTGCTATACATTAGTTGACAACTTTATCAGTTTTGCAAAACACAGATTAGAGGGTGTGATGTGATTTTGAAAAGTAGGAGACTGCACTGCTTGCATCACTGTTAGAAATGATAAAATTGTGTGTTTTGAAGGTTTAGAATCACAGATTAGATTGGGTTGGAAGGAAACTTCAAGAACATCCACTTCCAAACCCCTGCCACCAGCAGGAACACCTACAACCAGTCCAGGCTGCTCAAGGCCTCAATCAGCCTGGCCTTCAACACCTCCAGGCAAGGGACATCCACATCCTCCCTGGGCAATCTGTGCCAGTGTCTCCCCACCCTCACTGCCGAGAATTTCTTCCTCCTCTCCAGTCTCGGTCTTCCCTCTTCCAGCTCAATGACATTGCCCCTGGTCCTGTCACTTCCAGCCCTTTTCCAAAGTTCCTCTCCTGCTCTCCTGAAGCCCCTTCAGGTACTGCAATGCTGCTCCAAGGTCTCCCTGCACCCTTTTCTTCTGCAGGTTGAACAGTCCCAAATCTCCCAGTTTGTCCCCAAGTGTAAGCAAAGAATGACATTTATTAGTCTACTGTGAGGACCCTCCCTGACAACTTGATACCTAAAAAAAAAAGTCTAGAAACATTTACTGACATCCAGACAAGAAATCCTGGCCAGTACATGGAATGACACCATAGATTTGAGATGGATCATGTCTTCCTTGGAGTCTTCTTCTCTGGTGTATAGGGTTAACACTCCTGGGGGAGTGACCCTGAACCTGACCCTAGGGGTCTCGGCCCCTCCTCAGGGGTGGGCCACACTCCAGGTGATGGTTAGCCCACTCCCCCCACTTCCTGTGGTATAAAAGACAGGAGTTCTCCTGTCTCTTCCTCTTTTCGCCCTCTTGCTCACTACCTGCGTTCATGACCGCACACACACACTGATACTGCATACCAGCCACGAGGCAGAGACACCATCACACTACTCGGGTTGTATCCATCCCTGTTTTGTATTTTGCTGTTTTCCCTTCCTCATCCTTTGTAAACTCCCCTACCTCCAATCCCTTTTTTTCTAAGTTATTGTTAAACTTTTCCTTTTTAACTTCCAAATCGAGTGAGATTGATTTATTGGGGTGTCCCTACCTTTTATCTCTCTCCCTGTCTTTTGGGGAAAGGAGGGGGAGGAGGGGAGGGCACTCTATAAACTCTATAAATTCTATAAATTGTCATTGGGTCTACCAAATTTATAAGAGTCTCTGGGAACTTGCATTTGAACCCAAGACATCTGGAAAGATTCTAAATGCAGCTGGACACTGTAATCCTGGGCAAGCTGCTGTGGGCAATGGCTTTTAGCAGGGGGGCTGGACTGGAAAACCTCCAAAGGTCCCTTCCAACCCCTACTACTGTGTGAGTGTGATTCCCAAGTCAGAAGAAGAGTAACAAACTATAGGTGGCTTTTGGAAGGAAATGAACAGAAAAGGTTGATGGCAACAAAGAAAAGCTGTGACACAAAATTAGCCTCCAAAAAGGAAAATGTCAACTCTCAAAATCAACTTTCTATGTTATTTGAATTTTCTTGGCAAACATTGTCATAAGAACTTCTGAGAACCAGGATATATCCTTTGCTCTAAGAGTGAGGCTTGTGAACAGCTGGTAATGAAAACATCTGACTGAGATTTGAAAGTCCTGGATTCAAGCTCTTCAGTTCTGATATAAAAGTTTCAATTATTGCATTACAGAAACTGTATTTCAGGAGGCAGTTAAAGCTGTCAATCTTCCACAAATACCTAAATAATTGGGTTAAAAGGGTAGTGACAGAAATCCCACGGCCCAAAGTCTGCAGCACTGCTGTGGGGTGTGAAGGGCCAACTGTAAATACCTGAGCACAACTCCCTCTTAGGCATTGATCTAACCAAGTGGGTATCCTCTTATTTTCTGTCTAACAGTCACTCTGATGGGGAAGGACAGCAAATCGTGGAATCTCAGTACATCCTGCAAAGCAGAACTGTCTTCTCTCCCCTCGCCCCCCCAAAATAAAGTCAAAATGAAAACGCCAAATAGGTATTTTCAGCTGACTCAGCACAACTGCATTGTGTCTTGTAGTACTTAAAACTGTAAAAACTGAAACATTTTACACTGTGTGCTCAGAGTACAAACACTGACAGACTTCGTCCTAGAACTGGCATACTCTTCCTAACAAAAAAAATGGTGTCCTGGTTCTGGTTTAAATTCCCAGAGACTCCAATAAATTTGATAGAACCAATAACAATTTTTTTAGAGTGCCCTTCCCTCTTCTCCCTTCTTTCCCAAAAGAAAGGGATTAGATGTAGAGAGAGGAAAGGTGAGCACACCCAAATAAATGAATCTCACTCGATTTGGAAGTTAAAAGGAAAAGTCTAACAGTAACTTAGAAAGGTATCTGAGATAGGGAAGTTACAAAGGTATAGGGAAGGGAAAGCAAATACAAAGTGTGTAAATACAATCAGGCTGTGATGGTGATGGCTTTGTCTGCATCGTGGGTGATAGCCACGTGGTGAAACAAAGAGAACCAGGAACAGCATGGTGATGCTGGTAAGCTGGGAGGCAGGGAGCACAGAGAGCCAGACCAGGAAGTCCTCCTGCTTTTATGGATGTTTAGACAGGAAGGGGGAGTGAGCTAACCATCACCTGGTGGTGTTCAGACCCATGCCTCGGGAGGGGTCAAGACCACCTAGGGTCAGGTTCAAGGTCATTCCCTCTGCAGGGTTAACCTTACACAAATGGTAAGTAAAATAGAAGCTATTTCCCCATGACCTCACTTCGGGAGGGGTCAAGACCACCTAGGGTCAGGTTCAAGGTCACTCCCTCTGCAGGGTTAACCTTACACAAATGGTAAGTAAAATAGAAGCTATTTCCCCATGACCTCACTTCAGGGCTGGTATTTGGCATAAATAAACGAAAACTGGAAGCCATGTTGTGTCTGAGTCTGCTTTTCCCTTTCTCATTGCTGGCTTGTGCTCATTCCTTATGAGTCACTAAGCTTATTAAGGGCAGGGAAATGCCAGCTGAGAATTATAATTAGCTTTACACTTTTCTAATAAAATTAACTTTACAGGTTTCTAATAGTGATGTAAATTGTCTGGGTAGAATACATGAAACATGCTACAGACTGATTAGGCTATTTAAGAAGCATTAATTTACTAGGAGAAAAAAAAAACACCCTACAATTTCATATTTCCATTAATTTCTTTTGTCATATATTTGAGATTAAGACTGATATTAATCTCAAGCTTTGCATCATTTCAAGGCAAATTTAAAGGACTACTTAGGCAAAACTTTACACATCCAATCTTCTTCAAAGCACTTCTGATATGTGTATGCTCTAAATTAGATCTCTAAGACCACAGTTCTTTAGATGACACAATTAGAACTCCATTTTTTATCTGCTTAGTTTTACATGATTAAGGGTCAGTTTTGCACATAGATCATTACAAATTATTGTAGCCAGAAATGTGCCTTTCCATGCTCTGCCTATAAAACAATGATCACAGCTTTTCAGACTGGAAGTGAGGAGGAAATTGTTGAGCATGAGAGTGGTGAGAGCCTGGAATGGGTTGCCCAGAGAGGTGGTTGCGGCCCCATCCCTGGAGGTGTTTAAGGCCAGGCTGGATGGGCTGTGGCCAGCCTGATCTAGGGTAGGGTGTCCCTGCGTACGGCAGGGTGTTTGGAACTAGATGATCCTTGTGGTCCTTTTCAACCCTGACTGATTCTATGATTCTATGATTCTAGCTTCCTTTCCAACGTGGACAGTTAGGAAGTACTTACTTCCACTAGTAGGTTAGAGTAATTAGGAATTACTCTGTGCACTGCTGGTCTCTCTTTGATTTAAACTCAAAATAGCTGTTAATATGGAATAAGCAATGTCACTACTATGCCAAAATCATATAATCATAGAAGAGCTTCAGTAGGAAGTGACCTCCAAAGGGCATCCAGTACAATCCCCCTGCAGTCAGCAGAGACATCCTCCACTAGATCAGATTGCTCAGAGCCTTATCAAGCCTGACTCTCAGTTATCTGCAGCAATGGGGCCCCAACCACCTCCCTGGGCAATCTTTTGCAGAGTTCCACAACCTTTATGGTGCAGAACTTCCTCCTCACATCCAATCTAAATTTGTTCTTCTCTCATTCCAAACCATTTCCCCTCATCCTGTCCCTGCAGGCCGTTGGGAACAGTCCCTCTGCAGCCTGCTTGTAGACCCCTTCAGGTATTGGAAGGCAGCTCTAAGGTCCCCCTGGACCCTTCTCTTCTCCAGGCTGAACAACCCCAGTTCCTTCAGCTTGTCACTGCAGCAGAGGTGCTTGAGCTCTCTGATCATTTTTGTGGCTCTCACTTGTGACACACTGTGTAAAATTACAAGGTTCAGCCATGCAGAATTACAGTGTTCAGCTACAAATGGAAGGAAAGCTAACATCTAGGAGAATGGAGCACATACATTGCTCAAATCGACCTTGGCAAAGAATTGTTTTTAATGGAACTGATGATGCTTCATATCAGAACTATGCAATGATATTTCATATCATATAATCACAGAATGTTAGGCGTTGGAAAGGACCTCCAGAGATCATCCAGTCCAACCTTCTGGTCAAAGCAGGGTCGCCCAGGGCAAGTCACATAGGAACATATCCAGATAGGTCTTGAAAATGTGTGGAAAAGGAGACACCACAACCTCTGTGGGCAGCTCCGGGGCTCTAGCACCCTTGCACCAAAAAAAGTTTATCCTCACATTGAGCTGGAACCTCCTGGGTTCCCGTTTGAGTCCATTGCCCCTTGTCCTATCACAGAACACCACTGACAAGAGTTTGGCCCCTTCTTCTTGATACCCAGCCCTGAAACATTTCTGTGATCCCTTCTTCTCCAGGCTAAACAGCCCCAGGGCTCTCAGCCTCTCCTCATCAGAGGTTCCAGACCCTTCATCATCCTTGTATATCCATAAAGATGATGACATCACTATGAAACACAGTATACTTTCTCTGTCCATGTTCTAAGGTTACACTAATGAAGTACAGAGCAATTATGGACTGAAACTAAACAAAAATGTTCATATTTAATGTTCCTTAAAAAAAAAAAAAAAGAAAAAGAAATTGATATGGTTGTGAAACAGATCTTAATTTAAATGCATTTCACCTCTAAATACTCTTTATCAATGCACTCCTACAAAATAAATCTTCCAGTATACTAAACTACTTTAGACATTGGAACAGGTTTGGAGTCTCCATCACTGGAAGTACTCAAGAAACATGTGGACATGGCACCTGGGGGCATGGTTTAGTGGTCACCATGGTGACCAATGTCCAATGGTTGGACTGCATGATTTCAGGGGTCTTTTCCAACCAAACAATTCCATGATTCTATGAAAATATTAACTATTTCAGTAAATCTTCTGTTGTTATTTGACAGACTTAAGTCAGGCAGTCCTCACCTTTATGTACAGTGGTTCTCTGAGGTTCTCTATAAGAATGGAAGCCTTCTCTTCCCACACAGGGTTGAGATTCTTGTGTATGGTCTTACTTCTAAAGACTTCTTTTCCTCCAAGCTTGAACTTGACGTAGGGATCACTGGTTCCTGCCAAAAAGACAAACAGACACAAACACACAATTCACTATGTCCTTTAATACATGAAGGGAATGGAGACTCATTAAATAGAAACAAATGTAATGTCAACTGATAGCCAAAATGAAAACAGCAGCTGAAGAAAGAAATCTTTTATGGTCACAACTTATTATGTTCCACAGTGTAACTACAATGACCTTCGAGAACACTTCCAATCTAATCCAGCCTATGAATCTATGAATTACTCAGGTGGTTCACTCAATGTTAAGTGTGTGCTTGCATGACCTTACATTGTTTGCAATCCATATCCAAAGTCAGACAAGAAATACTGGCTGCTGTAGTGTAGGGTTAATTATGTCCTTATTAGTACTAGGATTTGATTTTAATGCCATCACAAGAATTAGATTATGAAGTTAAAATCACTTCTGCAAAGTATTAATCTGATTATCTACAGGGTCTGCTGACACTACTAAGTGCAAGTCTCCATGGACTTCACTGCGTCCAAGCTTTCCCCTCCCATGAAAACATATTTCATACACCACTCAGAGAGCAAATCAACCCTACAGTCAGCCCACAAAGCTCACTTGCTTCCTGCAGCCATCTCCTTTCCACAGGAGGTCACAAGTCTAAGAAGAAATTCTTCAGAGTGAGGGTAGAGAGACACTGGCACAGGTTGCCCAGGGAAGCTGTGGATGACCCCTCTCTGGAGGCCTTGAGCAACACAGGCTGGCAGGAGATGTCCCTACCCATGGCAGGGAGCTTGGAACTAGATGTATTTTCAGGTCACTTCCAACCCAAACCATTCTACAGTTCTATGACCCTAAGCCACTGAATAACAATTAATGAAGACAAAAAAGAGAACCCCAAAGGGCACAAACAGAGAATGGATGGGATGTGGGTACTGAGGTGTCAGAAGGAACAGCTGGTGGCATGTGTCAAGGGCACAAATTAGCAGCCACCCAGGAACACATCTTTGCCCTCTTTTCAAGACAATCATGCAGGGAGACAAAAACTTGATGGCACACACATAGGCAAGACAGGACAGACATAACACTACCAGCTGTCAGAAGGTGCAAACTGGCACATCCAAAACCAGCACAGATTGGTCACCTCACTAGCAGGAGCCAAGGAGATGTGGGGAGGACCTGTTGGCTGCCAGCCTTCACCTTCCTATCATGCATGACCCAGATAACACATCTGTAACTTCTGAGTATGCAGGTGTGGAGAGGGAAAGTGAATGACCAAAATCACTTGGTTTAAAACAAAATCACTTTCCCCTGCCCTGGGGTTTCAGATGCAGATCTACCGTGCTGCCATGACCACATTGTGATGCTGCTGCCCACAATCTGACCTCAGCTTTTGATGCATTGACCTAGAGTAGGCATATGGGAAAGGGAGGCAATCTGGGGCAAGGACAGGGCAGAAGGGACAAAATGCATTTTCCACTTCTGTCCAGCAGTCCCACCACAGAGTGACTGAGCTGCATGAAGCTGATCCTGACAAAAGCTGAAGCCAGAGCAAGCTGCTGTTGTTGGAAGGAGTAACTGACCTCACCCCAAGCCAGCAACAGAAACCTCAAGAAGTTCAATAAGATCCAGTGTAGAGTCCTGCATGTGAGGAACAACAACAGGCACCACTACAGACTGGGGGTTGTCCTGCTGGAAAGAAGCCCCAAAAAAAAGGACCTAGAAGTGCTGGTGGACAACAAGTTCTCCATGGGACAGCAATGTGCCCTTGTGGCCAACAGGGCAAATGGTCCCCTGGGGTACATGAGTAAGAGTGTGTCCAGCAGATCAAACAAGCGTCTCCTCCTCTACTCTGCCCTGTTGAGATCACACCTGGAATATCGAGTCCATTTTTGGACTTTCCAGTTCCAGAGAGACAGGGACCTGCTGGAGAGAGTCTAACAGAGAGCTACAAGGATAACTGGGGGACTGAAACATCTCTGCTACGAAGAAAGACTGAGAGCCCTGGGGCTGTTTAGTCTGGAGAAGGCTGAGAGGAGATCTGATGAATGTCTATAAATACCTGAGGGGTGAGCATCAAGATGAAGGGGCCAGGCTCTTTCTAGTGGTGCCCAGTGATAGGTACAACTGGAACACAGGAGGTTCCACCTCAATGTGAGGAGACACTTTATGGTGAAGGTGACAGAGCCCTGGAGCAGGCTGCCCAGAAAGGTTGTGGAACCTCCTCCTCTGGAGGTTTTCAAGACCTGTCTGGATGCATTCCTGTGTGAACTGCCCTAGGTGATCCTGCTTTGGTAGAGCAGTTGGGCTGGATGATCACTGGATGTCTCTTCCAACCCCTAACATTCTGTGACTCTGTGACTGATTCTGTGATTTCAGGAACTGCCCAGCAAACAGATCAGTGACCCAGTCCATCTGAGAGAGGTGGTCCTTCTGCAGCTGGATGGACTCTGGGGCACAACTAGAGGACACAACTTATGTCTCCAGTGGTCAACTTCTGTGACTGACTGAAGATATCCTTCAGTCCCCATCCCTGCAGGGATTTCAAAGCTGTGTAGATGTGCCAAGGGATGTGGTTTAGTGGTGACCTAACAATGCTGAGTTAGCAGTTATCTTGATCATCTCAAAGGTCTCTTCCAACCAACACAATTCTCTGAGTCAGTGATCCTGTAACTACTCATCTTTTCATGTGTATATTGATCACAACCCCACACACACACTTAAGTATTTTTGTTTGCAAAAACAAATGTAAATCTTCAAACACAGGAAAAAGGCTGGATATAAAGTTCAAACTAAGAACTTCCTTTAAATGCCAGTTGGTGAGATGTCAGTGTCACACAAGTGAAATTAATTTTAATGAGCAACACTGGATGAGATTTGGATTTCTGTTTCTCTTAGTTATTTCTGAGCTTTAATATTTGCAGTTGATCACACGGTGGGGGTAGGAGGGGATCTCTGGAGATCACACAGTATCACACAGTATCACCAAGGTTGGAAGAGACCTCACAGATCATCAAGTCCAACCCTTTACCACAGAGCTCAAGGCTACACCATGGCACCAAGTGCCACGTCCAATCCTGCCTTGAACAGCTCCAGGGACGACGACTCCACCACCTCCCCGGGCAGCCCATTCCAGTGTCCAATGACTCTCTCAGTGAAGAACTTTCTCCTCACCTCCAGCCTAAATTTCCCCTGGCGCAGCCTGAGGCTGTGTCCTCTTGTTCTGGTGCTGTCCACCTGAGAGAAGAGAGCAACCTCCTCCTGGCTACAACCTCCCCTCAGGTAGCTGTAGATCATTCAGTCCAACAAACCTGCTAAAGCAGGGGCACACACAGCAGCTTTGCCTAGGGTCACAATGGCAAGAGGGGGTTGGAATCTCTCCAGAGAAAGAGAGTCCACAACCTTTCTGAACAGCTTGCTCCAGCCCTCCAGCACCCTCACACTAAACCAGTTTCTCCTCCTGGTCAGATAGAACCTCTTGGGTTCCAGTTTATGCCCCTTGCCCCTTGTCCTGTCCCTGGGCACCACTGACAAGAGCTGAGCATTCATCAGATCCCCCCTCAGCTTGCTCTTGTCCAGGCTCATCAGCCACAGGGCCCTCAACCCTTCCTCCTCAGAGATCCAAGACTACCTTAAGATAAAGAGTGATTCCAGCACAAAGAATCATGACGTCTTCTGGAGTAAGAGGAAAATTATAAGGCAGACTTTTTTTGTCTTTTAATGCTTTTCACAAGGCCAGCATACTCCAGAGGCTGAGAAATGTGGTAATGACCTTTTGTCAACATTTTTACTGTCCCCTCTCAGCCTGACGGTTGGGATGACCACAGCTCTTTGCACTGTTCCACGCAGCCACAAGATGTCAGTGCACTTTACCTAAAATTTTATCTCCTTTACATAAAAACCATGTTGGCACAAAACTCCCAACTCACCTGAAAGGGTCACGGCCATTCCCTTCTGTAACTATTTTGGTGGCATAAAAACGTCTTCTCCAGAACAATTGTCTTGTTCTTTGTTATTCAAGTAGAGGTGATACTTCTTAAGGCAAAGATCAGACATTTGAAATTGAAATCTGAAGAACCTCAAATTCACAGGCAGGTGATTCAAGACCCCCCAGCATGGCTGCACCAAGGGCAGGTCCTGCCTGCCCAACCTAGTGGCCTTCTACAATGGTATAACTACATCACTAGACAAGGGAGAACCAAAAGATGTCACCTATTTGGTCTTCCGTAATGCCTCTTATACAGCCCCCCCCCCCCAGTGTTCTTCTCCTAAAGCTGGGGAGATGTGGATTTGATGGGTGGACTGTCCAGTGGATAAAGAAATGGTTGGATGACTGCATCCAAAGGGCAGTGGTCAATGGTTTGATGTCTAGATGGAGATGGGTGACAACTGGTATCCCTCAAGGGTCTGTACTGGGAGCAGTGTTGTTTAGTATCTTCATCATTAACATGGACAGTGTGATCAAGGAGACTCTCAGTAAGTCTGCAGATGACACCAAGCTGAGTGGTGTGCTTGGTAAGATGGAAGGATGGGACCTGGACAGGCTGGAGAGGTGGGCTGAGGAGAACCTCATGAGGTTCAATAAGGCAAAGGTGCAAAGTCCTGCACCTGAGTCATGGCAATTCTTGGTATCAATCCAAGCTGGGGGATGCTGAGATTGAGAGCAGGCCTACAGAAAAAGACATGGGGTACTGGTGGGTGTGAAACTGGACATGAGCTATGGGGCCCCCAATGGAAAACAGACAGGGATCTGCTGGAGAGGGTCCAGAAGAGGTCCACGAAGGTAATCAGAGGGCTGCAGAACCGCTGCTATGAGGACAGGCTGGGAGAGTTGGGGTTGTTCAGCCTGGAGAAGAGAAGGCTTGAGTGAGACCTTAGAGCTGCATTTTGATATCTGAAGAGGCAGGCTGGGGAGAGACGGTTTAAAAGGACCTGTGGAGATAAGGTGAGGGACAATGACTTGAAACTGAAGAAGGAAAGATTTAGGCTGGACATCAAGAGGGTGGTGAGACACTGGAATAGGTTGCCCAGAGATATGGTGGAGGCTACACCCCTAGAGACTTTCAAGGCCAAAGTTGACATGTCCCTGGGCAACCTACTCTAGTTGGAGATGCCGCTGCTGACTGCAGGGGGCTTGCAGAAGATGCCCTCTGAAGGTCCCTGCCAAATGACACATTCTACGATCCATGAATACTTTAACCATGGACACAAACAAAGCAGCAGCAGCAGCAACAGTAGCCACAACTTCACTGCAAGCCCTGATTCTGACACTGATTTCACCCTTGGTTGCCTTGAAGCCTTCAATGGCTACATTTGATGGAGCAGAATTAACAATCCTCTAAAACTCTTTGGAAATTTGAAATGGATCTCACATGCTGTTGTGAGATACCTACCCAAGGAACAGCTTTAGCATCCAGATGTCAAATGATTTAGTATGTATTAATTAATTAATTAATTATAGTTCAATGAGGAGGGTGGGTCAAATATTAGCTCCACTTACATTCCACTGCAAAACCTCTGAGCTTTTGTCTCTCTGCTGAGAACCACCAAGAATCTTGCTTTGACACATCCTCTAATTAAAGCTGAAAACTCGTTAGGTCCACTTAATTAAAAGCTCCAGGCTCCTCATAGACCTTTTCCATTCCTTGAAGAGAGACCATCACATTTTTTGAAGTATATGCAATAGAGAAAGGTGAGATAGAAGAAAAGAAAAAAAAAAAACCTAATGATTCAGCAATATTTTCACATCATGGGAGGGTAGGAGCTCCAGAAGAGACACCAAAGCTTGGGTCTTCTCTCAGTTGTGAGCTGCATCCAAGCACCTCCAGCACTGCTTTATATCACAGGGTCACAATTTTAATATATAACAACAAGCATTTTCACACATATGATACAATTTTTATGTAGGAATTGTGCATTCATAGTGATATTGCCCAAGTAAAAATACCCCAGGCATGTTTTAAGGTATTATTTAACTGTATCATCCCATAACATACTAATACTAATAAATAATGTTCTTCAATATCAATTCAAATCCCTCTCACTCCAAGAAAGACATTGAGGGGTTGGAGCAGGTCCAGAGAAGGGCAATGAAGCTGGTGAAATACCAGCTGAGGGACCTAGGAGTGTTTAGTCTGGAGAGGAGGAGGCTGAGGGGAGACCTCATTGTTCTCTACAGCTCCCTGAGAGGAAGCTGGAGTGGAGGTTGGTTTCCCAAGAAACAGGTGATCTGTCATATAATGAGAGGAAGCAGCCTCAAGTTGAGCCAGGCAAGGCTTAGGTTGGACATTAGGAGAAATTTCTCCCCCATGAAGGTGGTCAAGGCCTGGCTTAGACTGTCCAGCACAGTGGTGGTTGCCTCTGTCCCTGCAGGGATGTTATAGCTGTGGAGATGCACTATTGAGGGGCATGGTTTAGCAATTAGACAGAGCAGAGGCACATAATGGCTGGACTTGATTACCTTAAAAGTCTCTTCCAACATAAACCATTCTATGATCTTTAGAATCCTAGAAATATTGTGGTTGGAAGATACCTCTGAGTTCACCAAATCACAGTATCACAGTATCATCAAGGTTGGAAGAGACCACAGATCATCAAGTCCAACCCTTACCACAGAGCTCAAGGCTAGACCATGGCACCAAGTGCCACGTCCAATCCTGCCTTGAACAGCTCCAGGGACAGTGACTTCACCACCTCCCTGGGCAGCCCATTCCAATGTCCAATGACTCTCTCAGTGAAGAACTTTCTCCTCACCTCCAGCCTAAATTTCCCCTGGTGCAGCCTGAGGCTGTGTCCTCTCGTTCTGGTGCTGGCCACCTGAGAGAAGAGAGCAACCTCCTCCTGGCCACAACCACCCCTCAGGTAGTTGCAGACAGCAATAAGGTCACCCCTGAGCCTCCTCTTCTCCAGGCTAAACAATCCCAGCTCCCTCAGCCTCTCCTCGTAGGGCTGTGCTCAAGGGCTGTGCTCAAGGCCTCTCCCCAGCCTCGTCGCCCTTCTCTGGACACGCTCAAGCATCTCAATGTCCCTCCTAAACTGGGGGGCCCAGAGCTGGACACAGTACTCAAGGTGTGGTCTAACCAGTGCAGAGTACAGGGGCAGAATGACCTCCCTGCTCCTGCTGACCACACCATTCCTGAGGCAGGCCAGGATGCCACTGGCTCTCTTGGCCACCTGGGCACACTGCTGGCTCATGTTCAGGTGGGTATCAATCAGCACCCCCAGATCCCTCTCTGTCTGGCTGCTCTCCAGCCACTCCAACCCCAGCCTGTATCTCTGCATGGGGTTGTTGTAGCCAAAGTGCAGCACCCTGCACTTGGAGCTATTGAACCCCATCCCATTGGACTCTGCCCATCTGTGCAGGCGGTCAAGGTCCCGCTGCAGAGCCCTTCTGCCCTCCAACCCAGTCACATCTGCCCCCAGCTTGGTGTCATCTGCAAACTTGCTGATGACTGACTCCATGCCCTCATCCAGATCACCTATGAAGATCTGTTTCAAAACCAAACCAAAACAAGGGAACACAATTATCTCCTATGATTCTATGTTAAAGAGGATGGGGCCCAGCACAGATCCCTGAGGGACACCACTAGTGACAGCTGCCAGCTGGATGTGGCACCATTCACCACCACTCTCTGGGCTCGGCCCTCCAGCCAGTTCCTAACCCAGCACAGAGTGTTGCCATCCAAGCCATGGGCTGACAGCTTAGCCAGCAGTTTGCTGTGGGGGACAGTGTCAAAGGCCTTGCTGAAGTCCAGACAGACCACATCCACAGCCTCCCCACATCCACCAAGCGGGTCACCTGATCATAGAAGGAGATCAGGTTGGAGAGGCAGGATCTGCCCTTCCTAAATCCATGTTGGCTGGACCTGAGTCCTTTGCACAGTTATTGCCCCCAAATCCTATTCTTAACCCAACCCTGTGAAGTCTTTACTAAACCATGTGCCTCAGTACCACACTTCTAAAGAGAAAAAGAAACTCAAGTTTACCTCAGACTGACCACAGGTTCACTGCACAAGAATACAAAAATTCAAAGACCCCTGAGACTGAGCCTGCAAGCCTCTGACATCCATCACAGATTCTTGTAATACAAGTCTGATTTTTTTGCTTGGTTTCCTGTTTACCAAATCTTTTAAGTGAACCTAACACAGTAAGCCTTCATTGCTCAAACTCTGTCTCATCTGTAGAAGTTAACATCACCAGGAGGCTTCACTCATGACCTCAATATCTCTCAATATACCTTAGTCATGAGACACTGCTGTCCTGAAGCTCCACCACTGCTGCATAAAGGCAGTAAGGAATCCTGGCACAGGGTGGCAGCCTCTCTTTTCCTAGGAACCATCATCCTGGAGGATACCTGAAGATGTTGCCAAGGTCCATGAGAGACAGTATCCATCATCACAGCCACTGCTACCTGACCCTGGGAAACAAGGTACCCTCCAGTCCTGCACATCCATCACCAGGACTAACAGCAGGGTCTGACACTTCCTTCTCTCTATGCAAACATCTATAATGGATTTTACTTTGCAAATTTAAGATGTAGTCAGATCTTGTAGGCAGACATAAAGAAATATTAAAAACTATTTTGCTGGAGAAAAACTCGAGGTGTTTGTTCAAAGGAATATTGAACTGATTTCAGAAGGAAGCAGAGCTGAGTACTACAGCAAATTTGGGCAGAACATAACCACAGCCGTCTTGGATAGAAAAAAAAACATGGAAAATTCTATGTGTTTACTTAATTGGGTCCCAAGGCTTCTTAAGAGGCTTCTCAGCATTAGGCCACTTGTTGAACAGAAGTTTTTTTCCTTAAATAAATCCTATTTCATATACACTGATAAGCTGCTAACCAAACACAATTCGATGTTGAATACAGGGGTGACTGTGAACAAGAGACTGAGCCATGAGCTGGAGACTGCTCCCCGCAAGCACTCATAATGAGACAGAAAGGATGAAGCAGAAGTCCTCATGTTCCCCTATTGTGCTCTTGCACCTCACTCAGAGTGCGCATGACCTACCAGCATGTCTAAAAAGCTTTACTTTCAGTCCTGGAGTTGCTTCGTTTGATCTGTAATTATTTGAAAAGAAAGCAAGCCACAGGAGAATCTCAGAATGGTTTAGGGTGGAAGAGCCCTTAAAGATCACCCAGCTCCAACCTCCATGCCATGGGCAGCGACACCTCCCACCAGCCCAGGTTGCTCAAGGCCTCATCCAGTCTGGCCTTTAACACCTTCAGGGAGGGGGCATCCACAACCTCCCTGGGCAACCTGTGACAGTGTCTCCCCACCCTCACTCTCAACAATTTCTTTCTCTTCTCCAGTGTCAGTCTCCTGTCTCCCACCTCAAAGCTGTTGTCCCTCATCCTGGCACTCCCAACCCTCATCGAGAGTCCCTTCCCAGTGCTCCTGGAGCCCCTTCAGGGCTTCAGGAGGCTGCTCTAAGCTCTCCCTGAAGCCTTCTCTTCTGCAGGCTGCACAGCCCCAGCCCTCCCAGCCTGTCCTCATAGAGAATGTGGTCCAGCTCTCTGAGGTGTGGAGAGATGCACAATAATGTTGATGTCATCACTCCTGAGGAGCTCAATTATTAATACAAACATTTGTTCTGAGTTGATTGCAATAAGAGTTCTTTCATTGACTCCATCCACACTCATAGAATCATAGAATCAACCAGGTTGGAAGAGACCTCCAAGATCATCCAGTCCAACCTAGCACCCAGCCCTATCCAATCAACCAGACCATGGCACTAAGTGCCTCATCCAGGCTTTTCTTGAAGACCCCCAGGGACGGTGCCTCCACCACCTCCCTGGGCAGCCCATTCCAATGGGAAATCACTCTCTCTGTGAAGAACTTCTTCCAAATATCCAGCCTAGACCTACCCTGGCACAACTTGAGACTGTGTCCCCTTGTTCTATTGCTGGTTGCCTGGGAGAAGAGGCCACCCCCCACCTGGCTACAATGCCCCTTCAGGTAGTTGTAGACAGTAATAAGATCACCCCTGAGCCTCCTCTTCTCCAGGCTAAACAGGCCCAGCTCCCTCAACCTCTCCTCATAGGATTTGTGCTCCAGGCCCCTCATTCTCCTCTTAATAAAGTTTCTCAGTCTCCAGTTATGTTCTTTGTCACAACCAAGGCAGAAAAAAGCCTGGGAGGAGAAGTATGTGTGAGCTGAGAATGTCACACAAAACACGGGTGAACTCAAGAGTACTTCACATATTTTGTATTTCTAAGTACAATGTGAAGCATCTCATGGAAAGAAACATTGAAGAATACATCTGCTCTGTCCAACCTTTCACTCTGAAAATGAAATAATGACCACAGCTCTAGCAATTGAACAAGTAGAAACAGTAATTGTCTCCTATGAGAGCTGCCAAGCCTCACTGGTCTTCAGCAAACCCCTAAACACCACAACCAAACACCACAATATCAAAACCTACAGCTTCTCCCTAAATACTTCTGCTTCCTGTCCTGCTATCCACCCATCAAAGAATTATCCACCCAGTTCACCTGAAAAGTGACAGCAATTAGTCTAAATTACACAAAGCCCTTCTGGAAAAGTATTATGCTAGGAATGAAGATGCCAATTACAAACTCGCAAGTGAGCACTTGGATGCTACAGGATGCAGAGTTCCTCTACTCAGGAGTCAACAGGGAATACAAAATGTTAATTATTCAGGGCCCATTAAAAAAAAATATTGGTTGCCACAATCACAGCATTTTACCTTTCTTTTGAGGACTCATTTCTGCACTACAAAGAAAAGCCATGCAGCTTTAGCATGTTTTAACACAGCCCATGATCATAATGTTTAATACGCTGAGTAAATCTTCATTTAGGCAATTACTAATTACACTTGTGAAACAGAAAGGGTGAAAAAGAAACACTGTCCTAGAACACAACTGAAGGCAAATGTGCTCTGGTCACTGTGTTTCAAGAAAACACTTAAAATACTAAACTTTAAGGATGGTTGATTTAGAAAAAGTACAAGCATGCCACAAAAATGTTTTCCTCTAAGATTAAGTTGTGATGCTGGTTAATTTATGTTAATGTAAACAGAATTATCTCCCTTAATCACAGAATCATAGAATCACAGAATCACAGAATCATAGAATCAACCAGGTTGGAAGAGACCTCCAAGATCATCCAATCCAACGTAGCACCCAGCCCTAGCCAGTCAACCAGACCATGGCACTAAGTGCCTCATCCAGGCTTTTCTTGAAGACCCAATAGAACTAAATACTGTCTGCTCTGCCACTAGAACCTTAGGAGTGAATTGGTAATCTGCCAGAAATGGTTTAAAATCTTCCAGAAAAGGTTTGTAATCTTACTGAAATGTTTAGAATCTTCTCAAAATGTTTAAAGTCTTCCAGAAATTTAGAATCTTCCAGAAATGGTTTAGAATCTTCCATAAATGGTTTAGAATCTTCCCAATATGTTTAAAATCTTCCAGAAATAGTTTAGAATCTTCCAGAAATTGGATTAAATCTTCCTGAAATGTTTAGAATCTTCCCGAAGTGTTTAGAATCTTCCTGAAATGTTCAAAATCTTCCAGAAATGGTTTAGAATCTTCCAGAAATGGTTTAGAATATTCCAGAAATATTTAGAATCTTCCCAATATGTTTAAAATATTCCTGAAATCATTTAGAATCTTCCAGAAATTGGATAAAATCTTCCTGAAATGTTTAGAATATTCTCAAAATGTTTAAAATCTTCCAGAAATAGTTTAGAATCTTCCTGAAATATTTAAAATATTCCAGAAATGGTTTAGAATCTTCAAGAAATTGGTTTAAAATCTTCCAGAAATGTTTAAAATCTTCCTGAAATATCTAAAATATTCCCAAAACAGTTTAAAAATCTTTGAGAAATGGTTTAAAACCTCCCAGAAACGATTTAAAGTCTTCTGGAAACAGTTTAAAACCTTCCAGAAATCACAGAATCATAGAATCAAGCAGGTTGGAAGAGACTTCCAAGATCATCCAGTCCAACCTAGCACCCAGCCCTAGCCAATCAACCAGACCATGGCACTAAGTGCCTCATCCAGGCTTTTCTTCAACACCTCCAGGGACGATGACTGTTTAGAATCTTCCAGAAATTGTTTTAAATCTTTCAGAAATGGTTTTAAATCTTCCAGGAATTGCTTAAAATCTTCCTGAAATGTTTAAAATCTTCCTGAAGGTGCTTAAAGCATGACCACTTGCACATCAAGACAGCCAGCTCTGGCAAAATCAGAGGTTTCACCTCCCCTGGGGCAAAGGCAGAGGGGCTCTGATTTGTTTTGCCTACAAAACACAGCTCACTGTGGCTCTTAAAACATTAAATCTTCAGATTTCATAGAAATATTTATTTTTTATATAAGCATGAGTTGTCCTTGTCAGTGTAACATCACAGTCAAAGATCTTTCTCTCCATTAAAACCATTCAAGTTCTTCTCTATTCCCTGGGGATAACGATTTACTACATCTTAAATGCAAACTGAAGTAAAAGCTGACTCTTATAATGTGAAATAAAAATGTCAAGTACCACACAAAAGAAATAGAAAGAAGACTGAGCAGCATGCAGCCTGCATGGGTTTGGCTCAGAAAAAAAAAGGTATAATGGACATTTAAACCTGAGCTGAAGTTGATTGATGCACTTTCATAGAATCATAGAATCAACCAGGTTGGAAGAGACCTCCAAGATCATCCAGGCCAACCTAGCACCCAGCCCTAGCCAGTCAACCAGACCATGGCACTAAGTGCCTCACCCAGGCTTTTCTTGAACACCTCCAGGGACGGTGCCTCCACCACCTCCCTGGGCAGCCCATTCCAATGCCAATCATGCTCTCTGGCAAGAACTTCCTCCTAACATTCAGCCTAGATGTCCCCTGGCACAACTTGAGACTGTGTCTCCTTGTTTTGTTGCTGGTTGCCTGGGAGAAGAGGCCATCCCCTACCTGTGGCAGAACTTCTTGGATTCTAGTTTGTGCCCATTGCCCGCTGTTGTGTCACTGAGCACTACTGACAAGAACCTGGCCACTTCTTATCGACATCCACCTGTCCTGGAAGTCCTGTGTACCCCTAAATTCCTCTCTCTCCGTGGCTTGAATGGGAGGGGGAAAGCAGCCTGGTTCCCCCCGCCTCGCCTGCCCCGCAGGCATGAAGGGGGTGAGCAAAGGGGTCCTGCCCGCATGAGGAGTGCCCTGTGCAGTGCCCGTGCTGGGATAGAGCCGGGATTGGCTGTGCGCTTTCGCACCTAAGGTGTGGTAACTCTGCCCTTTGTCTGGCAAGGGTATAAATTGGGGGGCTTCCCACCCTTGGGGGTTCCCGTCTTGGACTTGGTTACTGCCTGGACGTTCGTGCCTGCCTGAGACTCCCCCCCCCTCACTCGCCTAAGGTGAATACAGAAAGCTTCAAAGGATTGCTTCCCCATTGACACCTTTGTAAGAGCTGAATGCCTCTTAACGACTCTCCGACAGCTTCTGCAGGAGAACGAGAGAGACAAACCTCACCAGGAAGCCAGCCTGATCGTGAGTTATTTTGGCTCAACTTTATTAGTAAGAAACCTGCTATTAATTAATAGCTAAAGCCTTTTCCAACTTCTGACTTCCAAAATAGTCAGATTATTGATGGTATCCCTGTAGATGATTCTCATGCGACTGAATCTGCTAATTAAACTAAATTAATCTTTGTATAAATAGTTTTGGGCGCAGGTTTTTGGGAAAATAAAGTAACTATTTTTGTAAAAAATTCCCGACTCGGCCACACATTAATTCCTGCCTCCACAACACCACCCCTCAGGTATTTGTAAACACTCAGATCTCCTCCCAGGCTGTTCTCCTCCAGGCTAAACAGCTCAGGTCTTTCAGCTTTTTTTTTTTTTTTTATGAAGGGATGTTCCAGTCCCTTCATAACCCTCACAGCTCCTCTTGGACCCTCTGCAGCAGCTCCCTGTCCCTCTCAAACTGGGGAGCCCAGAACTGGTCACGATACTCCAGCTGTGGCCTCAGCAGGGTAGAGGGGGAGTGGAACCTGCCTTGACCTGTTCAATGCACTCTTTTTAATGCACCCCACTCCAACCTTCAACCCAACACCATCACTAAATCATGTTCCCATGTGCCATGGCCACACATTGCTGGAATACCTTCAGGCAGCCTGTGTCAATCCATGACCACTCTTGCAGCAAATAAAATGTTTGTCATGTCCAACCTAAACTACCCTGGCACAGTTTCAGGCCATTTCCCCTCCTTCTTTGACCTGATACTGGGAAGAAGAGACCAACTCCTCTTCACTGCAATATTCTTTCAAGGAGCTGTAGAGAGCAATGAGGTCTCCCTTTAGGCTTCTCTTCTCTACACTAAACACCCCCAGCTCCCTCAGCTGCTCCTCCCCAGCCCCCTTCTCCAGTTCTCCAGACCCTTACTCACCTTGGATGCCCTTCTCTGGATCTCTTGCAGCCCCTCAATGTCCTTCTGGGAGTGAGGGATGCAAAACTGAATTCAAGGTGTGCCCTCAGCAGTAGGGGATA
Organism: Pogoniulus pusillus; assembly: GCF_015220805.1. NCBI lineage: Eukaryota > Metazoa > Chordata > Aves > Piciformes > Lybiidae > Pogoniulus > Pogoniulus pusillus. Next base: position 40,319,568 of record NC_087309.1, read on the forward strand.
ATCATCTCCCTGGTCCTTCTGGCCAGCAGAATGAGATGCTGTCAGAGAAAGCTGGGATCAGGAACAGGGCCTGACCTTGCTGGAGAACGCTGTGATTGCTGTGTCACTTTACACCAGGGCACTGTGCTTCCCCTGTGATGGGTTGCAGTGATATACCCAGGAACATACCTGCTTTTCTCCCCACTTTGTGACCATTTCTATCCTCTTTGAGAACAAAAGTTACTAAAAAGGGGTGGAGGCTTGGCCCCTGTAAACACCAGCAGTAAATAATCACACCTTGCAATCTGCACTGTTAGCACCCCGCTCCTCATGTCTAAGCAAAGGAAAAATCAGTTCAACTACACAGCAAAATGTCATCTGGAATCAAAGTGAATAGTAAACACCTTCCCACGGTGCCTAAATTGCACTGAAACTGAAAGGAAGGGAAATAATTTTAGATTCCTTAGCAAATAAATGTGTTTGTTGAATAAGCAGACCCCATGCGCATTCATCATGGAAGGGAAAAAGAAGAAACAGGTTTTGTTCCCAGTGCTCTGCCACTTCTAAGGGATACTAAAAACATCTCAAAGACTGAAAATCCAAAAAGACCAAAAAGTATAGCAAACCTCCCAATCCCTAGTACTAGAATCTGCAAACCAATTGTAATAGTAGAATAGAATCGTAGAATCATTAAGATTGGAAAGGACCTCTAAGATCACCCAGTCCAACCATCTATACAACACCATTATAGCCACTAAACCGTGGCCCCAAGTGCCATGGCCAAGCATTTCTGGAACACCTCCAGGCATGGGGACTCCATCACCTCTCTGTGCATCCTCTTCCAATCCCTGATCACTCTCGGACCACAGAATTTGTTCCTTGTGTCAAACCTAAACCCCCCCTGACACAATTTTAGGCCGTTTCCTCTCTACCTATCACTTCATACAAGTGTCAAAGGATCAACCCCACCTGAAGTTCCTTGCACTTCTCATCTGTCTGCATGTACCTTTTGAGCATGTCTGCTGGCATAGATCAGTATTACTCAAGGATGAATTGTGCCCACGACTCACTTTTCTGTTTGGGACGTAACAACAACAACAAACAATCTAAAACAAAACAACAAAAAGCCACAGTTTTCTGGGAGTTTCATATCATTTCACACACACACACAAAATACAGTGATCCCTTCTCATTTATGTGACCTTCCATGCAGCCCACGTGGGCCTGTACTGTGCAGAAACACAGCAGTTTGGTTTTCCAGTTCTCAAATCAAATTCTGAACACATTCAACACTGAAATAATTTCCAGGCAGGGACTAAGTGGCTCTGAATTTTTACAGTTACAATACCTCACAGAAAATGGTGCAGCAGAGACAGAAAGAGCCTCAGGAAAGCAAGGTTTCCACTGTTCTTGGTTTTGTGCCAGCTTTTAACAACACACTTCTACTGCTCTTAGCCAGAAGGTTCATTTCCCACAGCTGCTCTCTTTTGCACTACAGCTTCAGTTAGATGGCAACATCTGCTCATCATAAAAACCAGTATCAATGGCAGACAGCAATCAGAAAAGGAATATTTACAGCAGAACCATTAACCTCTCCTAGAAGCAAAACTGATTTCCTGTTACAGCGAGAGCTACCCACGAGTATGACTGCAGCAAGTCAGATGGGATTGGATGCTGACGGCAAACATCATCAGATGTCAAGATAGAGTATTCTCATTGAAATTTGCCTCATTTCTCAAGCCTGATATCAATATGAGTTGATAGTCCCAATGAAACATAACTGCCCAGCTTGACATTTTGTCTCCTTTTATTTTCTAAATATTTCACAAAGTTATCAGTGGAGAAATCAGTTCATAAAGATTAAAGGAAGTGGGATGTCAGCGGAGCAACAGGTCCATAAAGATTGGAGTAAGTGTGATACCAGTGGAGAAATCAGCCCACAAAGATTGGAGCAACAGGGATTGATAGCATTTAAAAAATGTCTTCTTCAACACAAGGAGAAAGGAAGAAATATTTTGCATTTAGGAATGTTATGCCTAAAACATATGGAGGTGACAAAAATGGTAACTAGGGACACTCTGGGACATGCTGTAGTGGATGTGGTGGCTTTAGGTTGGTGGTTGGACTTGATCTTAGAGGTCTTTTCCAGCCTTCTGTGACTCCAGGTGACAGAGTGAGATACTGCTACAAGATCTTAACATTGTATGGAGTGAAATCAGACATACAATACCTCAAGACACTGCTTTAGCATTCAGCTGTTAGAACAGGACCACAGGCAGGAGAAGGCACAGAAGGAAAGCAGAGCTTGGTTACAGGAGAGATGGATTTTTGTCTTATTCATTCTTCTGCAATACATAATTCTGAAAATGCACTTTTTTTACCCCCACACACTTTAACTGTAACAGTACCTTCTAAGTGCTCAGCTAAGACCAGAATGAATCTGTTCTAGAAACTGCTCTGAATTTCTCTGTGTTGATCTGCCAACCCCAAAGCATTCCAAACCTGTAATTAAGCAAGAGTGGCAGCAATGTGATCACAGCAGTGTCATCTAATGGTACGCCCTCAGAAAACAATTCTGAACAGCAATTTTAATGTTTCTTTCGTCAATTTTACTCTTTCTTGCACAGCATCCTGAGGTCAACTAAACAGCACAAAAGACCTCTTCCCAGAGAGAGGATAAGATGTGCAATTTCTTCACTAGCTTTTTACAGTCTGTAGCAGAATAGTGAAGCCAGGCTGCAATGTGCTGCTTTCTGAAGGAAATAAATCATCTAAGAATTCAATGTTTTAATATTTCATGAGAAATATTCCCCTTTTTAAGAGAAATCTGGAAAGATCTGTGCTCACTGTTTAGTTTTAAGCTCAGTCTCCCTTCTGAATCTCCCTCTATTAATGTGGACAGGGTCACAGGAAGTTGCTCAGATACCTAAAAACATCTCTATGTTGTACTGGCCTCACACTGTGAAATGAAGTTCATGAGGGAAGATCTCCAGCTTCTGAAATTATCTTGTTTTCCCATTTAATCTGCTACCTTGGAATCCAAACACTTCTATGTATTTATTTATAGACCACATGGAACTAGAGCTGATGGCACTGTCTGTCATTTGGGAGGGCAGGGATGACTCTGGCTGGAAGGAACAAGGGGTTTGGATATCTGTTCAGATGCTGCTCAGTCTCACTTGGAAAGAAGACAAATTTCAGCTGAAGTCTTGCTGGAGAAGGCCACATGGCCCATGCTGTTCATGTGCAGAGATCTCAATATCCTCAGCTCCAGCAAGCTGGACTCTGAGTCTCCCATTTCACCTTGGTACTGCTTCACGGATCTGTGTCCTACCAGTGAAGGCAGGGAGAAAAGAATCACAGAGTGACAGAATGGTTTGGGCTGGAAGGGATCTCTAAAAGTGCCTGCCATTTTATGCACATGACTAAAGGAGAGGATATTCTGCTTCACTCAAATAGATGAAGGTTCTACCATCAACTTCAGTGGATCAAGAATAAAATAAGTAACCACAAAATCCAGGGTGGACCTAAAAGGCTCAGGAGGCCTCCTCTCTACCAAGCGCTCAGTCATATGAATAAACCTTTCTGCATTTGCTCCACGGGTCTCAAAAACAAATCTCTCATTTGGCAATTGTAACTTAGCTTTTTTTTTACATTAAAAATTCCACTACATCTTCGTAGATGTAAACTCTCTGTCTTCACCCCAGGCAAATCCTGCCTGGCCTTTTATGACAGAGTTACAGCAACAGCACATAAGGGAAGAGCAGCTGAGGGCATCCAGACTTGTGTAAAGTGTTTGACAATGTTCCTCACGACATCCTGGTCACCAAATGGAAAGGACATGGACTTGAGGGGTACCCACAGGCTGGAGAAGGAATTGGCTGCATGGCCACACTCAGCTGTGGTCAACAGCTCAATGTCCAAATGGTGACCGGTGACAAGTGCTGTGCCTCAGAGGTTAGTATTGGGACCAGTGCTGTTTAACATCTTTGTTGGTGACATGGACAGTGGCACTGAGGCACCTTCAGCAAGTCTGAAGGTGACACCAAGCTGCGTGGCCCAGCTGAAAGGCTGGAGGGAAAGGATCCATCCAGAGGCACCTGCACAGGCTGCAGAGCTGGGCCCAAGCCAACCTTATGAAGTTCAATAAGGCTAAGGGCAAAGTTCCTGGAGCTAGGTCAGAGAAATCCCAAGCACAAATCCAGGCTGGGTGAGCAGCAGCTGGAGAGCAGCCTGGAGGAGAAGGCCTTGGGAGTGTCAGCTGATGATAGCAATGGTTGCTGACAGCCCAGCAGGCAGCTTTGTTCCAGCTGCAACCATAGCAGGAAAAGCAGCAGTACAGGGAGGGGATTCTGACCCTCTGCACTGCTCTGCTGAGACCCCATCTGCAGCATTGCCTCCAGGTCTAGGGCCCACAGGAAAAGGTTATAGAACTGGAGAGGGTCCAGAGGAGACCACCAAGGTGATCAGAAGGCTGGAGAACATCCCCTGTGGGGACAAGCTGACAGAGTTGGGGCCCCATGGAGACCTTAGAGCAGCCTCCAGTGCCAGAAGAAGGCTACAGGAGAACAGGGGAGGGACTCTGGATGAGGGCTGGGAGTGCCAGGACAAGAAACAATGGCTTTGAGCTGGGAGAGAAGAGATTGAGACTGGACATGAGGAAGAAATCGTTGAGTGATGGTGGGCAGACATTGGCAAAGGTTGTCCAGGCAGGTTGTGGATGTCCTCTTACTGGATGTGTTTAAAGCCAGGCTGGATGAGGTCTTGAGCAACCTGGGCAGGTGGGAGGTGTCCCTGCCCATGGCAGGGAGTTGGAAGTGGATGACCTTTAAGGTCCCTTCTAACCCAAACCATCCTGTGATTCTATGATTCTATTCTGGCTGAAAGCACTCTGCAGCTCCAAGAAAAAAATAAAAAAAAAAGAAAAGAAAATCTTTTATTTGGATGTCTCAGCAGCAGGGTTGTGAGGAAGCTGGTGAAGTGTGTGTGAGCCTCCTGACAGCAGCATCTGAAAAATGCCTGTTCCTGCCAGGTTCTGCTGAGAGTGGCGCAGAGCCAGCTCTCACAGGCAGCTTCTGCCAGACTCTGCCATGAGGAAATTCACAGCAACTGTTGCTGTCTCCAGAGGTATCAGCAGTGAGTTTATTTTGGAATCTGTGCAAAAATTTTCACTGTAAAATGCCAAGGAATGGCTGCGAACTGTGCTCTCAATTTGCTTAATCATCCCACCATTTACTTGAGATGCTTCACCTTCCTGTGGGGATGGACTCCCTCTGCAGTCCTTAGGTGAGAGCATTCAGACACCCTCTTAGAAGGCTGCTATGCGTTTTTCTCAACTGTTTCCTTCCTCTTAGAATGGAGAAATGAGGGGAAGAGAACCCAAGGGTCCCAGTGTGGTAGAAGAAACATAGACAGGTCAGATGCTTATTAAAATACCAGGGAGAAGAAGAGATCAGTAGGGTGCAAATGCTGCACTGACTTTCTTTTTATGCAAACGAGTGGGCTGCTCCCTCCAAAGTTTTTAAGGGGACAGTGGGGTACCACCAACAGGTAAGGACCTCCTGGAGTAATGAAGAATTTCTGGCTATGACAGAAGGAAAGCTACATTAGAAGGGAAACACTCCATGCAGACCTCAGCACTGGTGAGGACGCATTAAGTGATGGGTTCAGTTTTGGGGGCCTCTCTCCCAGAAGGACAGTGCAGGTCTGCAGCACGTCCAGAGTAGGGCAACAAAGCTGGAGAAGGGTCTGGAGAAGGGGGCTGGGGAGGAGCAGCTGAGGGAGCTGGGGGTGTTTAGTGTGGAGAAGAGGAGGCTGAGGGGAGACTTCATTGCTCCCTACAGCTCCCTGAAAGGTGGTTGGATCCAGGCAGGGGTTGGGCTCTTCTCACATGCAACAAGTGACAGGACAAGACAAAACAGCCTCAAGTTGTGCCAGGGGAGGTTCAGGTTGGGTATGAGGAATATTTTTTCTCAGAAGGGATTCTCAGGCTGCCCAGGGAGGTGGTGTTTAAAAAACTCCTAGATGTGGTGCTGAAGGACACAATTTAGTGCCAGTAGCTTAGCAGTAGTGGTGGGATTGCGAGCTCTAGGGAAGAGGTTGGACTTGATGATCTCAAATGTCTCCTTCAGACTCAACAGTCCTCAACAGTTCTGTGATTCTATGGTTCTAACTTGAGCTGTTTGCTGTATGGTGAGGTGCAGGCATGGTGAATGCCTGCACTTGGCAGAATGAACAGGCACTGTGTCAAGCCAAGAGCTGAAGAGTCAAAACTCATCCTTCAGTGGACTTTGGCACCTTCAGGAGAAGAGAAAATGGCCTCAAGTTTTGCCAGGGGAGGTTTAAATTGGATAATAGGAAACCTTTACTCACAGAAAGAATGGTTAAGACCTGGCTTAGGCTGCCCAGGGCAGTGGTGAAGTCTCCATCCTTAGAAGGCTTTCAAAGTTGTGTAGATGTGGTGCTGAGGAACATGGTTTAGGGGTAAACTGGCAGTGCTGGATTAACTGTTGGACTTGACAATCCTAAAGGTCTTTTCCAATCAAAACATTTCTATGCTTCTCCAAAAAGACCTGTCCAGATGAACACAACTGCCATGGCATATTAGAAGAGTGTGAAGCTGGTTTCTCACTGCTCCTTTCTGCTCTTTCCTTCTTGGTTTTCTACATAACAGATGGACAAATCTTCTCTATCACCATCAGGTATGAATCACTGCTGTCAGGACCCTGCATGAGACCTGGCTACCTTTCATGAGATCTGACTGTCACCACTGGCCTCCAGAGCTGCTAGGCAGCAGGAAATCAGGCTGCAAGGAGAATAGGAACTACCACAATACTGCAGAGAGCAAAATCATGGCAGCACAGCTTGGCCAGAGGAGGAAGGAAGCACAGAAGTATTTTCCCACTCCACATCTTACACTGGACAACTACAGTTGTTGACAGTGACAATGAAATCTGCATCTCCTTTAACCAAAGCTAACCACTCTGCAGAAAAAAGACTCAACACTCCAGTAGGCTCTTCTCAAAACAGAAGCATCTTTACTCAATCACAGGCAAAAAGCACAAACTGCCTAAGGAGCAGGGAACTTTAAATAAAACAGCCTCTAAATCACAGAATGGGCTGGGTTGGAAAGGACCTGAAAGATCATCCAGTTCCAACCCCCTGCCATAGGCAGGGACACCTCCCACTAGACCAACTTGCTCAAGGTTTGTGCCCCTCAACTTGCCTTTGAAAACTCTGAGGCTTGGGGTGTCTATAACTCTGGGCAACTTGTTCCAGTGCCTCACTACCCTCACTGTCCGGCATTTCTTCCTAATATCTCATCCAAATCCACCTTGTTACCTGTTTGAAGCCATCACCAACTGTCCTGCCACCCCAAGCCTTTGTCAGAAGTCCCTCCACAGCTCTCCGGGAGCCCCTTCAGGTACTGGAAGGCTGCTCTGAGGTCTCCTTGGAGCCCTCTTCTTCAGTCTGCACAACCCCAAGTCTCTCAGCCTGGCTTCACAGCAGGGGTGCTCCAGCCCTCTGATCATCTTTGTGGCCTCCTGTGGATGCATTCTAGTAGTTTCATGTCCTTGTGTTGGTACTCCAGAGCTGGCCCCAGCCCTGCAGGGGTGTCTCAGCAGAGCTCAGCAGAGGAGTGGAATCCCCCCCATGTGCCTACTGCCCACACTGCTGGGGATCAGCCATGGGCAAGGCTGCCTCTGGGATGGCAGTACTCAGTGCCAGCTAAAGTCCTTCTCCTCAGGGCTGCTTTCTACTCATTCTTTGCCCAGGCTGGATTTGTGCTTGGGATTACCTCAGTGTTTGACAATGAGTTGCCTCAGCTGCTCCCCTTGGCCCTGCTGTGGTGAAGAAAAGTACAATTAGATGGCAGAAGAATTAACCAGTATTAGCTAAATCTTACTTCCATTCCTGTGTGGTGTTAGCTGGCTGTAGCTCATTTTTCTGCCTGGTTTAGAGTCAGAGAATTTCTGACCTCTGGATAGTTTTAAGCAGAGTTTAACCAAGACACACACACAATTCAGACCTTGATTGCAGATTAGATTCCTTCACGTATTTACCCAACAGACAGGTTACTTCCCAAAGTTAAGGCAGTGTTCACCAGCATGCTCACCTCCACGGTCCCGTGCTGCTAGATGCTGTCCTCTTCTGAGAGTAATGTCCAGCTGGTACATTCCGGGGTCCTCGGAAGGTAAATCTTCATTACTTGTTCCAACAGAATTTGCTCTCTGCAGGAGAAAGCAATAAAAATGCAAAGCTGTTACTGAGAGTTTCATGCAAGGTGTGTTTTTCTGGAGTACTGCCATCCTGTTGAACTGAGACAAGGCCAGGTTCCACTCACCCACCCCAGAGCTCATACCTCACCATGAAGAAGCCCATCCTTGTCATCACTGTGACAGTTCCCAGAAGCACAGAATGGCTCAGCTTGGAAAGGACCTTGGAGATCACCTACTCCAACCTCCTCACAATAGGCAGGGATACCTCTCAACTAGACTTAGCTGCTCAAGGCCTCATCCAGCCTGGTCCTGAACACCCCCAGGCAGGAGGCATCCACAACCTCCCTGGGCAACCTGCTCCAGAGTCTCACCATCCTCTCACTGAAGAACTTCCTCAGATCCAGTCTAATCCTGCTGTCCCTCAGCTTCAAATCATTCTCCCTTGTCATGTCTTGAGACACCCTCAGGGAAGGTCCCTTTGCAGCCTTCTTGCAGGATCACTTCAGTTACTGGAAGGCAGCTCTAAGGTCCCTCTGAAGTCTTGTCTTCTCCAGGCTGACACCCCCAGCTCCCTCAGCCTGTCCTCACAGCAGAGCTGCTCCAGCTCTTGCATCACATCTTTGTGGCCTCCTCTGGACTCTCTCTAGCCCCTCTTTGTCCTTCTTGTGCCGGGGACACCAGCAGTGGAGGCAGAATTGGAGGTGAGGTCGCAGGAGAGCAGAGTCAAGGGGCAGAATTCCCTCTCTTGCCCTGCTGCCCACACTCCTCTGGATGCAGCCCAGTACACAGCTGCTTCCTGGGCTGAAAGAGAACCCTCTTTTAAGCCAAAACAAACCAAAAGCTGATTGACATCTAAATGGTTAACTTTTACTATTTAAGAATTCATTGAAAAACAGTTTTTCGACACCAGTACTTATTACACAATCTCCATTTAAAATTATATTCACACAAACTCCTGCCCCACAAAAAGCAGAACAATGCAAATCAGAGCTGGACCTTACAGACCTCTATGGACTAATCTCTAACAGTTCCATCAACACCTGGATTTATTCAACAGTGATAATCCAGAATCACGTAATCCCAGCGTAGTGGGGTTGGAAGGGACCTCTGGAGACCATCCAGCCCAACCCCCTTGCTAAAGCAGGGGCACCTACAGCAGCTTGCCCAAGATCACAACAGCCATGGGGGTTTGGAAGCTCTGCAGACAAGGAGACTCCACAACCTCTCTGGGTGGCCTGCTGCAGCCCTCCAGCAGCCACACAACAAACAAGTAATTTTTTTCACGGTCTTAAGATCTTGAAGATCATCCAGTGCCAATTCCCTGCCATGACACTTGCTACTAGACCAGGTTGCTCAAGGTGTCATCCGGCCTGGCTTTCAACCCTTCCACACTTGGAGCCTTCACAACTTCTCTGGGCAACCTGTTCCAGTGCCTCACCACCTCACGGGAAGAGTCTAGGCACTGAATAATGAGTTGTGATTTTCTCAGCGACTGCAGTACAAAAATGTGTGGTTATTTTACACAGAGTTACAGAGGAAATGAGGAGTGGAGGAAATATAAAGACATTAAGTGAAGCTGTGACTGCCACTCTTACTCTGCCTGTACGCCAGGGCAAAGAAAAGGCTCTCAGAGTAGTTATTTGAATAAAGTGCATCATAAAATATTAAAACAATGGTAATAAAGGAATGCAGAATGCAAGGAACTCTCAGGCCACACTTCTGTCCTAAATGGCAAATGACAGAAATTACATTTCTTGGTAAGTCTAAGCTTCTGCAAAACAGTTTTAAACACATTTGTCCATAAGTAGTAGGCTTGGAGCACCACAACTGTATCCATCATCCACACACAGCACATACAGGACCTTCATGTATTATACACGCTGGGCACCACGGTTACATCTTCTCATGCTAAGAGCTAAATCTTTTAAGACCAATGCTATTAATATTTTATTAAGAAATTATAGGTCCTCTGCAAGCAAAGAAAATACCATAACAACCCAGCAGTGTGACAGCAGCATCTCAAAGACCGCATGTGCGCTGAGTGCTGTACCACTTCAACAGGAACCTTTGGTGGTTTCCCTCCCTGCTACCTCCCTTTTCTATGGCACTAATAAAGCTAAGGCACAAAGGAAGCCACATGAAGTCACAGGATTGACTGAGTTGGTAGAGACCTTTCAGATAATCCAGGCCAAACATTAACCCAGCACTGCCAGGTCACCACTAAACCATGGCCTTAAGCACCACACCACATCTACACAGCTCTGAGCGCTCTCCAGTGATGGGGACTCTACCATTGCCTTGGCAGCCTGGGCCAGGCCTTGACAACCCTTCAGGGGAAGAATTTGTTCCTCCTGTCTAACCTAAACCTCCATAGTGCACCTTGAAGCCATTTTCTCTGATCCTGTAGACTGCTTCTTGAGGGAGGCAACCGATTCCCACCTCACTGCAATCTCCTCTCAGAGAGCTGTAGAGAGCAATGAAGTCTCCACTGAGCCTTCTCTCCTCCACACTAAACACCCCCAGTTCCCTCAGCTGTTCCTCCCCAGACCTCTTCTACAGACCCTTCCCCACCTTTGTTGCCCTTCTCTGGACCTGCTCCAGCTTCTGAATGTCCTTCTGGGAGCAAGAGGACCAAAACTGAACACAGAACTCAAGCTGTGACTTCAGCAGTGCCCAGTCCATGGGCACAATCTCTGCCCTGTTCCTGCTGCCCACACCATTGCTGATCCAGGCCAGCATGCTGGTGCCCTTCTCAGCCACCCGGGCACTGCTGGCCTATCTCCAGCTGCTATCATCCAGCATCTCCAGGGTCTTTTCTGTTGGGCCCTTTCCAGCCATTCTGTGCCTGGTCTGGATCCTTCATGGGGTTGTTGTGACTCAAGGGCAGGACCCAGCAACTTGACCTTGGTGAACCTCATCCCACTGGCCTCACCTTATGGATGTGGCCTGGCCAGGTTCCTCTGCAGAGCTTTCCTGCCCTCCAGCAGATCAACTTTGCCACCCAGTTTGGTGCCATCTGCAAACTGCTTGAGGGAGCCTCAATCCCCTCACCCAGATCATTGACAAAGACCCCAAAAAGAACTGGCCTAGCACTGAGCCCTGAGGAACATCACTGGTGCCCAGACATCACCTGGAGTTACCTCCACTCCCCACCCCTCTTTGGGCCTGGCCTTCAGACAGTTTTTAACCCAGAAAAGCACAAGGATAAAGGCACTTTGACAAATGGCTTTCTCTCTCTGTGCCAGTCACAGCTTTGAGCCCTCACACATAAAGCTGTACCGCAAGACATGTGCTGCTGGCCAAACCATGCCATGACAGGCTCACCCCTCCCCGCAGCCCTGATCTTGGCCAGAACAGGCAGAGACAGTGGTGAGACAGGCTTTGACTTGGTGAGGGTGTTCCAGAGACAGTGGTGAGATGTGCTTTGACTTGGTGGGGGTGTTGAAATCTCTCAGCATTACCTTCTAACACTATTCTTGACAAGTAATTGCTGAGACGTGCCTGAAATTATCAGGAGACCTTACAAGACTACCACAGAAGGCACCCACCACCTTCTTTTACATGACTCACCTCTTTCTTTTTTTCTGTCTTTTTAACATACTGACCACAGAAGGGTACAAGACCAACAGTAGTTAATCTCCACCCTACCTCTGCAATATTTGCACACAGCCCAGACAGAAACATTGAATATTGGCCTGATTTTTATTCTTCTCCCTCCCCAGTATTCACCAGAAAGGGTTGGAAAGGAACTCTGGAGATTATCCAGTGCAAAAAAGCCAGGGTTATGCAAATGAGAGAAGTTCTGAAGTACAAGATAAACACCAAAACTTTCCTTCCTTTTTCTTGCCCTTCTGCAGGAGCCTGCAGGCACAAAAGAAATATGGTCTCTCCTAACACTGGCAAGGTCCTTCCATCTTCCCCCTCTCCCTTCCCCTCTATATATATCACAGTTCCCCAGTTTAAGCAATGCCATCTTGCTCCCTTCTTTTCCCTTTCTCTCCTCTTTTTCAATGCCTTTTTTTTTCTTGCATCAGAACTTCACTTTCTTTTTAACTTAAACTCCCTTTAAAAATTCACTTCCTTTTTGACTTCCCTTTCTTTTTAACATTTAACCAGTCTTTTGGAGAACTGCCCAAAGACTCTACAAACACTTGGATGAGCCATGTCGCAACCCACAGGACAGACATAGGCACACAAATGGAATAAAAAGCAAATATATGTTAACATGCCCTAAGTATTAGAAGGTCAAAAACAGTGCTTTCTAGGCCAGAACAACACTGTTTGAAGCACACCATTAAGAATGGAGGTTGCCATAATAAATGTAACCACGAATTCAATGCTCCATGCTTGGGGCATAGTGGCTGGAAAGTTGCCCAGCAGAAACTGACCTGGGGCGGGGGGGGCTAGCTGACAGCAGCTGAAAGTGAGCCAGCAGTGCCCAGGTGGCTAAAAGGGCCACCAGCATCCTGGCTTGCATCAGCAATAGCATGGCCAGCAAGAACAGGGCTGTGATTGTCCCCATGGACTGTTGGGCACTGGTGAGGCCACAACTTGAATCCTGGGTTCAGCTCTGGACCCCTCATTCCCAGAAGGACATCAAGGGGCTAGAAGAGACACAAAGAAGGGCAAAAAAGGTGGGGAAAGGTCTAGAAAACAAGGCTAGAGAGGAGCAGTTGAGGGAGCTGGAGGTGTTTAGTGTGGAGAAGAGGAGGCTGAGGGAGACCTCATCGGTCTCTACAGCTCCCTGAAAGGAGGCTCTAGCTAGGTTGGGGTTGGGCTCTTCTCCCTAGTACCAGATGACAGAAGGAGAGGAAATAGCCTGAAATTGTTCCAGGGAAGGTTTAGGTTGGACATTAGGAAGAACTTATTTGCTGCAAGAGTGGTCAGGGACTGGAACAGACTGCCCAGGGAGATGGTAGAGTCCCCATCCCTGGAGGTGTTCAAGACATATGCGGACATGGCACTCGAGGACACGGTTTAATGGCTTTAGCTTCAAGGTTGGACTCAATGATCTTAGAGGCCTTCTCCAATCCAAATATTCTCTTACTTTCAAGCACCTTTTTTAAAAAAAAAATTAAGAGGTTCAAAAGTGAAAATAGCAACCAGTAAAACAATAAAAAGCAAGCAAACAAACATTTTCTTCTGGTCTGGTCTGCAGTAAAGGACTAAAGCTAGAAATGCTTAGACAACAAACTAGAAAGCATTCAGGAGAGCCTATGATTGCCTTAACCACTGAAAAGCTTAAAACAATTTTTTTCTAAAGTGCTAGATTCCAGCTATAGTTAGGGAAAAGAACCCAAACCACCACAACTAGACATCGTTGTGAGCCACGAAGGCTGCTTATTATTGACTTCTGCAGGATCATAGAATCATAGAATCAACCAGGTTGGAAGAGACCTCCAACATCATCCAGTCCAACCTATCCCCCAGTCCTAGCCAGTCAACCAGACCATGGCACTAAGTGCCTCATCCAGGCTTTTCTTCAACACCTCCAGGGACGGTGCCTCCACCACCTCCCTGGGCAGCCCATTCCAATGACAATCATTCTCTCTGTGAAGAACTTCCTAACAACATCCAGCCTAGACCTCCCCCAGCACAACTTGAGACTGTGTCCCCTTGTTTGGTTGCTGCTTGCCTGGCAGAAGAGGCCACCCCCCACTTGGCTACAACCTCCCTTCAGGTAGTTGTAGACAGCAATGAGGTCCCCCCTGAGCCTCCTCTTCTCCAAGCTAAACACCCACAGCTCTCTCAGCCTCTCCTCATAGGGTTTGCCTGGCAACCCAACACTTTCAGTGTCTAAATATACAGAGGAGCTTTAAATTTATTACAGACTTATTAAAACTTCAACAGCAATGTTGAAATTCCAGACAAGGGCCAGAAAGGCAATGAACCACACTGCCATGCAGGCAAAATCGCCTTGGGAAACCAGTGCCTGAGTTAACTAATTTGAACTGATTTTCAGCAGCAGTTTGTCTTGACTTTTGAGTTTTGGTTTTTTTTCTAAACCGAAACTAAATTCTTGGACTCCTGTAAGGGGAGTTGTTTTAAGGAGAATTGATTGTTTGGCACAAAGCATACAGTGATCTCAATGCAGAGGTTAAAGAATAGAGATTGGCTTGACTGCAGTCCAGATGCAGAGGTGAGGACAGTGGTTTGGGTGATGTACTTGTCCTCAGATGCACTTTGGTTTCATAGATGCCAAACCTTCCTGGATTCTTCTCTTGCTGAGAAGTGACAGCTACAGCAGGAGCTCCTTTAACTTTCAGCCAGACATCTGGGAGTTCTTCAGGAGCCTGCCCTCTGCTGAATCTGCATCTGAAACCCAGTTCTGGCTCAGGTTATGGTAAGTGATCACAGGATCATGGAATTGTTTGGGTTGGAATAGCCCCATGAGATCATTCCAGTCCATCCATCAACCCAACATCTCCCCAGGTGCCATGGCAACATGTTTCTGGAACACCTCCACGAATGGGAACTCCACCATCTCCCTGGATAGCCTCTTGCAATCCTTGACCACTCTTGCAGCACAGAAATTGTTCCTCATGACCAACCTAAACTTCCCCTGGTACAATTACAGGCCATTTTCTCTCTTTCATAGAATCACAGAATCAACCAGGCTGGAAGAGACTTCCAAGATCATCCAGTCCAACCTATCACTTTCTATCACCTGAGACTAGGGAGAAGAGCCTAACTCCCATCTGGCTGCAGCTTCTTCTCAGGGAGCTGTAGAGAGCAATGAGGTTTCCCCTCAGCCTCCTCTTCTCCACACCAAGCACTCCCAGCTCCCTCAGCTGCCCCTCCCCAGCCTTCTTCTCCAGACTCTTCCCCACCTTTGTTGTCCTTCTCTGGACATACTCTAGCCCCTCAATGTCCTTCTGGCAGTGAGAGGGCCAAAACTGAACCTCAAGCTGTGGCCTCACCAGTGGACAGTACAGCAGCGTAATCCCTGCTGTGTCCCTGCTGCCCACACCATTGCTGATCCAGGCCAGGATGCTGGTGCACTTCTTGGCCACCTGGGCACTGCTGGCTCATCTCCAGCTGCTACCAACCAGCACCCCCAGGACCTTTTCTGCTGGGCACTTTCCAGCCACTCTGCCTCAAGCCTTGATTGTTCATAGGGTTGTTGTGACACAAGTGCAGGAGCTGGCACTTGGCCTCTTTGAACCTCTGCCATGGAAGGCCATAGTAGGCCTAATGTGTGTCCTGGTTGGTCAAGCCATGATCTGCTGCTCCCTCTTCTCTCTGCTGGAGTAGGGAGCAATGCAGCAATGAAGACTAAAGACCTGGAGACACTGAGTCTCCTCCTGTTCACACCCTGTGGTAAACAAGGTGATAAACATGAGCATAGCAGTAAACAACTTGCCATGCCATGCAGCCTTGCTTCAATTTGCCTTGGGGACCAGTAAGCCTTGTTGTTTCAGACCAGATTTGCTGTGTAACAACAAGCTTTGACGCTTCAAGCTTGTCTGCCTGGAAACTTTGCCGTGCCTCAGTTTACCAAGGAGAGGCACTAAGTGCCTTCATGCCACAGACAAGAGTCATTGCCAAAGCTGCCTGAAAACCACAGCCGGCCTCAGTGTGAACAACCCCACCGGCAAGTCGCAGCAGCCTGGACCATGCAGAAGAAGGGGCTTACCCAGAAGGGGTTTCACTGCAAGAGCCAATTGTGCTTCAGCAAGCTGTATTATTACTACTATAGCAGATACAGCCACTGAAAATCATAAGCTGTGTTCTGGTAGGGCATAAACCCTGCCAGGCTGATTGAACCCTTGCTCTTTTCCTCCTGTTGCGGATCCGGGAAGTTGAGCCAGATGAGCAAACGGTAAGGCTTTGGCCCCAGCAAAACCTTGAGGGCCAGGGGCTTAGCACCATGCCTCAGGTGCCTCCTGCTGCCTCTCAATGTGCCTGCGTGGTCAAATGAGGCACGAAGCTTTGAATTCATTGGCCAGAACAATGATGCTAGTGCCCAATGGCCAGTTTCATTTTCAAAATCATAGAATCATAGAAACATGGAATCAACCAGGTTGGAAGAGACCTCCAAGATCATCCAGTCCAACCTAGCACCCAGCCCTAGCCAGTCAACCAGACCATGGCACTAAGTGCCTCATCCAGGCTTTTCTTCAACACCTCCAGGGACGGTGCCTCCACCACCTCCCTGGGCAGCCCATTCCATTGGGAAATCACTCTCTCTGTGAAGAACTTCCTCCTAACACTCAGCCTAGACCTACCCCTAAGTATTTAGTGGGGGATGATTTAGATGCCCTGCCTTTCTGCACTGAGCCTTTCTGCCTTTCCTCATCCACGTCTCGTTCACTGGGAGTCAAAGTGGCCACTGTGTATGCAGCTAGGAGTAGCAGCTCAGCAGCAACATCTCAGTTCTTCCTTCTGCCTGCAATGTTTTGTATTTCACCTCGGGATCATTATTGTGAGTTTCGAAAGTGTCTTTGTACAGGAGACTTACTTAGGGACCAAGCACCATGAGTACATATGCTGCAGTTAATGCCAAAACTCCATAAGCATAGTTAGAATTTTTCCTGGTTTTGCATTCCTATTTTCCAAGTTCTGACTATTTGAACTGTTAATTCTGTGTTTATAAATACCCTCTGTGCAACTACTGGACCCTCCGTGCAACTACTGGGGCCATGAGGATGATCAGAGGGCTGGAGCAGCTCTGCTACGAGGACAGACTGAAAGAGTTGGAGAAGCTCAGCCTAGAGAAGATGAGGTTCTGAGGTGACCTTTTGGTGGCCTTTCAGTATCTGAAGGGGGCCTATGAAAAAGGTGGGGAGGACTTTTTAGGCTTTCTGATAGTGACAGGACTACAGGTAATGGAGCAAAGCTGGACATGGGTAGATTTAGGCTGGACGTGAGGAGGAAACTGTTCAGCATGAGAGTGATAAGGCCATGGAATGGGTTGCCCAGGGAGGTGATTGAGGCCCCATCCCTGAATGTGTTTAAGGCCAGGCTGGATGCCAATTGCCTTAACCACTGAAAAACTTAAAATATTTTTTTTTTAAGTTCTAGATTCCAGCTACAGTTACGGAAAAGAACCCAAACCATCACAACTAGAAGTCGTGTATGAGCATACAAGACTCTGTAAATAAGAAAAATATTTTTCATTAATAAAAATATTGTTTTATTAATATTTCATAATTCATAATGAATAGCCCATTCTACAACAATCTCACCCCACTGACCTCAGCCCATTGACCCAGCCTGACCAGATCCCTCCACAGAGCCTTCCCACCTTCTATCAGACCATTGCTGCCATCCAGCTGAGTGTCATCTTCAAACTGCCTGAGGGGCCCTCAACCCCCTCACTCAGATCATTGACAAAGACATTAAAGAGAACTGGCCCAGCACTGAGCCCTGTGGAACAGCATTATGGAAAGATTAAGTCCAACCCTTAGACCACCAACATCGACCAATTTCTGTGCATCTTAGCAGTGAAAACACCTTCCTTGTGCTAGCTTGTGTGACAGGTCCCCGGGGAGCTTCTAATACCCAAGGTGACACAAAGCCCAAATTTATTTTTTATAATTGAAAGGTTTGCTGCTGTGGTTTGAGTTTTAGGTTTTTTTGTTGGTTTTTTTTTTTTGGTTGGGTTTGTTGTTGCTGCAGCTTTGTGGCTGAAGGTGTTTGGTTTTTTGTTTTTTTTTTTTTTGTTTATTTGCTTGGTTTGTTTTTTGTCTGTTTTTTTTTTCTTTAACTCCCATTTCTGCTGCACAGAAAGAAAAATAATTTAATTTTCTAAAGGAAAAAATATCACAGAACAGTTGGGAGCTCTGGCTGCAGCTATTGTGAGTTAGACCTGATGACCCCCAGAGGTCCCCTCTAGCCCCTACTATTCTATGATTCTATGCCATGAAGCTCTTCACTGATGAATCCTTTGTGATTCAAAAAGATGAAAAGCCAGGCAAGTTCTTCCAGCTTTGCTGTTCACATCCTGAGAGGCACTTCACTGTGATTGATATTCAGCATCCTCAACAGCATGTGAAAAAGCTGCAAGGTATCTGATAGGTAGGATTTAATACTTCCTCTATTATTTTCCAGTAATCACAGAAACACAGAATGTCAGGGAATAATAATAAACGAAGGAAAAAGCTACCACCCCAGCTTTTGTACATCAAACACTTCTACCACAGGAGGTGTTTACTGGTGAAAATCCAATTCCACCTCAGCATGCAGGAAAAAAATGAGGCCACTTTGAAAATGACAGATGGCTAAAATCAGCACCTTTCCCACATCACACAATTTCTCAGTTTGTCAAAAACATGCTATGAAACCAGAAGACAGTGAATCTGATCCTGGTCCAGGCATTATCCAAGTCAGGGGTAAATCTGTGGAAGTCAGACTAGCAACTTCTGGGTGAAAAATAAGAACCGGTCACATAATTTGTGCTATCTTCTCACAAACCACAAAGTTTCAGGCTAAACTCAGTAACTTCTCCTAGACTAAGACTCTGACGACTACCACCATTTTTAACAATCAAAATTATCTACCACCCTCTTACATCACCATGATTACCTACAAATCTGAATATTTCTATCAGTCAGCCAAAGACATCAAGAAATCATAGAAACGCAGAATGGTTTCAGTTGGAAGTGACCTCAAAGATCGTCCAGTTCCAACCTCTGCCATGGGCAGGGACACCCCCCACTAGCCCAGATTGCTCAAGGCCTCATCCAGCCTGGCCTTAAACACCTCCAGGGAGGTGGCATCCACAGCCTCCCTGGGCAGCCTGTTCCAGTGTCTCCCCACCCTTGCTGTCAAGAATTTTTAATTCAATGGCTTTGCTACTCTCCTATGCTTTATATATCCTAAGCAGCACAACCTTGTGCCAGCAACTCAGGCATTTTAAGAAATGTGAAGAACCCTCTGCTTCAGAAAATAATTGCTTCAGAGGAATACATCCTAAATTGGACACAGTTTAATGCCAAAATTGAATACAGCCAGTGGTTGAAATAAAAACCTACACCTGTGACACATTCCCCTTCCTAAAAAGGAACAAATAAAGTCTTTAGCAATACAGTTAAACAACCCCCCTGACACTGTCCTGCGCTTAGTGTATTTTGGAAAGAGATGTGAACTAGATTGAAGCAGTGTTCTTTCCTGAGTCATTGAAGCATGGGGTGACACCTCTGTTGATTTGCTGCTCCACTTCAATATTCTGCTGTGCTAGTTTGAGGCTAACTGTAATATTTTAAAGAGAAAAAAATAGATTGTAGGCTGTGAAAATAAAACAGTGATGATGTCTACTTCACTTATAGGCTTGCTGAGATGTATAAAAGCAAGAACACAGAGATAAGATAGTGTGTGTGACTGTCTCTCAGAGTCTGTGTTTCTCCCTGGGCTTCTTCTGTGTAACTAATCCTTATGCTTTCTAACCCCCCCCTTGTCGATTCTCCAAACTCACTTTGCACGTAAGGCAAACTCTGGGATAAGGTAGAAGAGTGGGAAGAAGGTGGAAGGGTGGTTGGGAGCTCCTCCTGGGAGGGGTATTGTGTTTCTGTATTATTTTTAACTTGTATATATTTCTGTATATAGTTGCAAATATGGTAACTATCTGCTTGTATATTGTGCTAAGCTGTAAAGATAAAGCTTCATTCCTTAACTTCCAGCCGGCTGAGCGTAGTCTGGGTGATTTCTTAAGGGGGGGGTGGGGGGGGGAGGGTGCCTCCCAAACTATCACATCTGCCAAAACACACTGATAAGATAAGCAAAAAACGTATTTTTTTTCCCAGCATAAAGTGAAAGGGTTAGCATCAACACTTCCTAAATCAAGGTAAAGGGAAATGTGATGGGAATTGTGTAAGAGGAGTGACAAGGGAAGCTAGAGACGTGCATGCCCATGTGCAGAGGTCCCTGTCAGGTGCTTTCAGGGTTACATACAAGAGATGAAATTAAATCCAAGTGTCATGGCAAGGAGGAAGCAGCAGAACATCAGCAGTGGAAGGTTTTGCAGCATGACATGAAATATTACTAGCTTCCACACAGCACAATAACACCACAAAGCTTGAAGTAATGTAGCTGTGCCTTCAATATTGCATAAGCAGAATTTTCCACTCCAGTTACTACTGCCTGGCTGAGACTGTTTTCTTCAGATCATTTTCATTTCTCAAAGCTCCACGTGCTGGGAACACCTGCCCGCAAGGATTTCAGTCATTCTGGGCATCCCAGTGGCTGTCAGCTCCTCCTTGGTGCAGCTAATGGGAACTGACTGTGCTTCAAAGTCACCACAACAAAGTCAAGTGGCAAACAATTTTTAATTTCATGAGAAGCATTTCCTTATCTGCCCTATGAGTGGTTCATAGATTCACAGAATGGTTTGGCTTGGAAGGCACCTAAAGATCTTCCAGTCCCAAACCCCTGGGCATGAGCAGGGACAGCTTGCACCAGACCAGGTTGCTCAAGGCCTCACCCAATCTGGCCTCACCCAACCTGAACAGTCACTGTGTACTGAACAGCACTTCGTACACTACTCCTCTGGATGGTTAAGTCAGAGAGGAACCTCTGTGTAAATGAGTTACACAGATCACTTTGTATTTCCCCTATTCCCTAATGTCACTCCTATCAACAGAAACACAAAAGGACATTCTGGCATTTTAAATATTATTGGAAAGGTGCAGACATCATCAGCATTTAATAAGCATTAATAATGCACTTAAAAAAATTACTATGTGTCGGCTTTGGAAGGGGCAGGCTGCCCTGTAAAAGTTTGTCAGAAAAGACACAGAATCATAAAATCATAGGATGAGCTGGGTTGGAAGGGACCTCCAAAGGCCATCCAGTCCAACTCCCCTGCAGTCAGCAGGGACATTCTCCACTAGATCAGATTGCTCAGAGCCTTGTCCAGCATGACCTTGAATATCTGCAGCGATGAGGCCTCAACCACCTCCCTGGGCAACCTGTTGCAGTGTTCTACCACCCTCATGGTGCAGAACTTGTTTCTCACATCCAATCTAAATCTGCCTTGCTCTCATTTCAGACCATTGCCCCTTGTCCTGTCCCTGCAGGCCTTTGCAAACAGTCCCTCTGTAGCCCTCTTGTAGCCTGTTCAGGTACTGGAAGGCAGCTCTAAGGTCCCCTTGGAGCCTTCTCTTCTCCTGGCTGAACAACCCCAGCTCCCTCAGCCTGTCATTGCAGCAGAGGTGCTCCACCCCCCCGATCATTTTCACGGCCCTCCTCTGGATATAACCAGTGCGAAAAGTCTCAGCTGCTGTGGTGAAGATTTTGAGTGGATACAACATCATCACAAACTGCAAAACCCAGATTTTGTCTCTGTGCCCATATACATGCAGCCTGACAAGTCTGAGTTACCAAAACCTATAAATTCAGGATTATTTCTGCAGAATAAAGACATGTTTCCAGTTAGCATTAGTCAAATACACAGACACACACACACAGACACACATTTTTATATACCTTGGAATGTTGTGAATGTGAGTCTCTAGCTCATAGTGCCAGGAAACACAGTGTGGCTAAGTAAGAGTCATGAGTTCAGGAGAGACTCAGCCTCTTTGCTGAGCTTTGTGGCCAAGGCTGAAAGAGCTGCTCTTAACCTGCTTATGGAAGGAAAGCTTGAACAATCAAGCAAAGTTCTGACCACTCCTCTCTGCAAAACAATAGGAACATTCTGGGTGAATGGAATGTGGCCAGCACACCAGTGGTGGTTCTCAGCCATAGTCAGGACACATCTGGAGTACTGGGTCCACAGAAATTAAGATTATTTTTTTGCAATGAAGGAAGAATTTAAACCAGATTTCTGGTGTTTCTTTCTGTTATTTATTGGATTCGTTATATGAAGTCTGTTGAAATGAATTGGAAGGATAGTAATTTATTAAAAATGTGTCTAATGTACCTGCATATGAATACATTGGAGTACTTCTAGCATATGTCATAGAAGGCCAAAATAGGCCTAAACATGTCCTGGCTTGCCTAGACATGTTTCCCTGCTCTCCCTCCTCCTGCTGATGGGAGAAGAAACTGTGGGAAAGGAGAACAAAAGGCATGATGCCTTTGAGACTCCTCCACATCCCCTTCCAACTTGTAAACAGAGTACCTCACATAGAATCATAGAATCAACCAGGTTGGAAGAGACTTCCAAGATCATCCAGTCCAACCTATGACCCAGCTCTGGGTTGCCTAGTTCTAAAGAGACTACTGGAGAGAATCCAGTGGAAACTATGAAGATGCTGAGGGACCAGGAGAATCTCTGTGAGGAGGAAAGGCTGAGAGCCCTGGGACTGAGAGCCTGCAGAAGAGCAGCCCCAGAGGGGATCTGATGAATGCTCAGAAAGGGCTAAAAGGCCTGTGCAGGGCAAGAGGATGGGGCCAGCTTCTGCTCAATGGTGCCCGGGACAATGAACAAGGAGCACAAACTGGAGGAACCCAGGAGGTTCCATCTGAAGAGGAGAAAACCTTTTGATGTGAGGGTGCTGGAAGCCTGGAGCAGGCAACCAGAGAGGCTGTGGAGTCTCCTTCTCTGGAGAGATGCACACACACACACAGACACAGAGTCACTGTGATCCCAAGCAAGCTGCTGTGGGTGCCCCTGTTTTAACAGTGGAGCTGGACTGAGTGATCTGCAGAGGTCCCTTCCAATCCACATCATGCTGGCATGCTGTGTGCTTCCGTGATTCTGTATCTTTTGCAGAAAATAGTTTTGGTGAGGACACTGGGGTTTCTCTACACCAGCCTCCACCACTAAAGCTGTTGAAGAACCTGCTCTGCATCTGCTATTTCCTGGTTTAATGAAGAAAAACTGTCAGTGAAAAAAAAAAAAAGAAGTGCAAAAAGAAATTATTCCAGAGCAAACCAATAAAGTTGTAAGAAATTACTTTTTTTTTCTTCCTTTTCCCCCAGAGTAAAACCAAAGTGTCAAAGCAGCTGAATTTTTAGCAAAGAGATGTTCAGCCAAAAGCTGTAGCTATCCTGGAGTGCTGGGCAGAAGTAAGTAATTTTAAAGACAGTGGAGTGATATTTCTGTACTTACAGTCTTGATCAAATTCTAGCTGCAAATTCATAACTCAGTAATTGCAGTACCAAACATAGCAGCTTTAAATGTATGTCTTCTGAAAAAAAAAAAACCCAAACCAAACTGAAACAAAAAACCTGCTCATCAATGACAGATTAGAGAGTAGATTGAGTCCATCAAGGCAGCACCAGACAAAGTGGTGACATGCAGCTGGACTTTCAAACTAACAGTTACACAAGATGCTACACACAAGGTGAAATACTTTCAAGAATGAAAAAAAGGAATGAGAGCTGGAAAAAGCAGCAAAGAATTATCTGCCCTTACTCAGATGTGAAAACAAAGATTTTCTTCAGGCTCTAAAGGGCTTACAGCCTAAATCCTGCGCTTACAGCTGGTGGTATGTAGGTGAAATCGTGCCTGTCAGAAGCACTGACAACCTCAGAAGGATTTGGCATGATTACAGCAGATGCTTTTCATAGAAGAGACCAGCGGAGAGCTTTTGATTTGTGATGTAACAAGGGAGGCTAACGACATGCGGGGAGGGCAGGGAGGCCAGGACAGAGGGGAGCAGAACTGAGGCGGAAAGTACAGGCTGGATGTTAGGAGTATAGGCTGGATGTTAGGAGGAAGTTCTTCACAGAGAGAGTGATTGGCATTGGAATGAGCTGCCCAGGGAGGTGGTGGAGTCACCGTCCCTGGAGGTGTTCAAGAAAAGCCTGGATGAGGCACTTAGTGCCATGGTCTGGTTGACTGGATAGGACTGGGTGCTAGGTTGGCCTGGATGATCTTGGAGGTCTCTTCCAACCTGGTTGATTCTATGATTCTATGATTCTATGTGGTTGCTTTACTCAAGGATAAATGTATAATCTTGGTGGAGAAAGGATTATTTCTTTTTATTTTGTTTGCTCCACTGTCTCTGTAAATGGTGTTGCAGAAACAAACCGAAGCACATTTGAATAAGTGGCAGCAAACTGAGCTTTCCACCTCAAAACCAGGATAGGGAAGCAGATAGAAGGAGGGACAACTTGGTGGAATCTCACTGGATTGCTTTGTCAATACTGGGATTTGATTTTTTTTCTGCCAAAGCAGGGCTATTGCTTCAGATGAAGAAAGTGAGCTAAGCACAGTTCTGAGCACCAAAACGTTCACAATGTTGTCACACATATATTTTATTAATATTTCTTCCACTGTTCATTACTTTTTCAGCAGGCACTGCAGCAAGCTGTTGGCAGTTTGCTGCTAATGGGTTTGATGCTAAGAATCAGCACTTGGTTTTAACTGATTTCAGATAAAACAAAGCACCAACAATTAGTAAAGGTGTCACCAAAAATACCAGAATCCCAGCATAGTGAGGTTAGAAGAAACCCCTGGACATGACCCAGTGCACCCCACCTGCTCCAGCAGGGCACTCACAGCTGCTTGCTTGGGATCACAATGGCCGGGGGGGTTGTAAGCTCTGCAGACAAGGAGACTCCACAACCTCTCTGGGCAGCCTGCTCCAGCCCTCCAGCACCCTTACACCAAACAAGTTTCCACTTCTCTTCAGATGGAACCTCCTAGGTTCCAGTTTGTGCACACTGTCCCTTGTCCTGTCCCTGGGCACTGCTGAGCAGAGCCTGGCCCCATCCTCTTGCCTCCCCACAACCCCTTTAGCTCTTGCTGAGTATTGATAAGATCCCCTCTGGTGCTGCTCTTCTCCAAGCTCCATAGCTTGAGGGCTCTCAGCTTTTGCTCCTCACAGATGCTCCAGCACAGTCAGCATCTTTGTACTCTCCCCTGGACTCTCTACAGTATATCCCTGTCTGCTGACCAGCAAAGCAACGATAAAGCTGCTTGGGCGAGACATTAGGAAATGTAGAGCTTCTCCTCACACCTTACACTGCTTCTCCTCTTCTGGTAATTTCCAGTGAGTAGTTCTTTCTCTAGAAAGGATTTTACTAAGCTGTATATTGCAAAGCTCAAGCTTCTGTCAGAGGACGATGCCTAACCTGAGATAATTCTTGGAGGTCTGTTAACCCAACGTTGTGCATCAGCCCTCCTGGGTGCTGTGTTTCATGGAGACCATGATGAACACCATCAGGAACTGCTCCCTCTCAGGCTGCTTCACAGAATCACAGAGTAGTCTGGGTTGCAAGGGACCTCTAAAGGCCATCAAGTTGCTTCTTTTCCAGGTTGATGTCAAGGTCTCTTCTCATCACAGGCCAGTTTGGCTGAATATATCTTTAAGATCATCCAGTCCAATCATTGCCTAAGTGCCAAAGCTGGGGCTAAACCATGTGCTTTGGCATCAGATCTCCATCTCTCTGAAACATCTTCAGGGATGGAGATTCAATGACCTCCCTGGGCACCCTGGTCCAGCCTTCAAGAGCCTTTTCAGTGAAAAAGTTTCTGCTAATGTCCAACCTAAACCTCCTCTGGGGCAATGTGAAGCTATTTCCTCTTGTCCTGTCACTTATTGCTTGGGAGAAGAGACCAAACCCCAGATCACTGCAGACACCTTTCAGGGACTTGCAGAGAGACAGAAGTCCTACAACACTGTAACTGTGACACAGTCTGAGACATCTTCACTTTGTGAAACATGTGGACAGCCCAGAGTCTTATAGCAAAGCTTTTTAGTGGGCAGCATCACCCTTCTCCTGTTAGTTGATTAAGATCTTACAATGTTGCCTTATTAGACAGCATGAAGCTCTGAGCTACCTGCTCTAGTTCAGATGTGCATACTCACTGCAGAGGAGGTGAACCAGGTGAGCTTTAAGGTCCCTCGCATGTCAAACCGCTCTACGGGCTGTTACCACACTTTGTCATCTAGAGACAGATGAGGAGAACTGAGCTATCAGCTGGGCTACCCTTGTGGTGTTTATGGGGGCAGCTCACAGCTCAAGATTTTGTTCTTCAGAAAGGTCTTACCCTTCTCTACTCATAAAAATGTAAAGCTGTGATTCATTCTGTTGTCCTGCTGATTCAGAGGGCAATCACGCTGCTGGAGGATCTGGAGAACGCAGCTGGGGAGGAGTAGCTGAGGGAACTGGAGGTGTTTAGTGTGGAGAAGAGAAGGCTGAGGGGAGACCTCATTATTTTCCAGTTACCTGAAAGGAGGCTGGAGTCAGGTGGGGCTTAGGCTCTTCTGCCAAGGAATAAATGACAGGGGTTGGTGTCCCTAGTCTTAGGTAATGAAAGGAGAGGAAATGGCCTGAAATTGTTCCAGGGGAGGGTTATGTTGGATATCAGGAGAAATTTCTGTGCTTCAAGAGTGGTCAAGTGTTGTCATAGGTTGCCCAGGGAAATGGTGGAGTCCCCCCCTCCCCGAGGTGTTGGAGAAACAAGTGGGCATGGCACATGGGGACATGGTTTAGAGGCCATGGTGGTGTTGTGTTGGGGGGCCGAGCCCAGAGAGTGGTGGTGAATGGTGCCACATCCAGCTGGCAGCTGTCACTAGTGGTGTCCCTCAGGGATCTGTGCTGGGCCCCATCCTCTTTAACATCTTCATAGGTGATCTGGATGAGGGCATGGAGTCAGTCATCAGCAAGTTTGCAGATGACACTAAGCTGGGGGCAGATGTGGCTGGGTTGGAGGGCAGAAGGGCTCTGCAGCAGGACCTTGACCACCTGGACAGATGGGCAGAGTACAAGGGGATGGCATTCAATAGCTCCAAGTGCAGGGTGCTGCACTTTGGCCACAACAACCCCATGCAGAGATACAGGCTGGGGTCGGAGTGGCTGGAGAGCAGCCAAACAGAGAGGGATCTGGGGGTGCTGATTGATACCTGCCTGAACATGAGCCAGCAGTGTGCCCAGGTGGCCAAGAGAGCCAGTGGCATCCTGGCCTGCATCAGGAATGGTGTGGTCAGCAGGAGCAGGGAGGTCATTCTGCCCCTGTACTCTGCACTGGTTAGACCACACCTTGAGGACTGTGTTCAGTTCTGGGCCCCCCAGTTTAGGAGGGACATTGAGATGCTTGAGCGTGTCCAGAGAAGGGCGACGAGGCTGGGGAGAGGCCTTGAGCACAGCCCTACGAGGAGAGGCTGAGGGAGCTGGGATTGTTTAGCCTGGAGAAGAGGAGGCTCAGGGGTGACCTTATTGCTGTCTACAGCTACCTGAGGGGTGGTTGTGGCCAGGAGGAGGTTGCTCTCTTCTCTCAGGTGGCCAGCACCAGAACGAGAGGACACAGCCTCAGGCTGCGCCAGGGGAGACCTAGGCTGGAGGTGAGGAGAAAGTTCTTCACTGAGAGAGTCATTGGACACTGGAATGGGCTGCCCGGGGAGGTGGTGGAGTTGCCGTCCCTGGAGCTGTTCAAGGTAGGATTGGACGTGGCACTTGGTGCCATGGTCTAGCCTTGAGCTCTGTGGTAAAGGGTTGGACTTGATGATCTGTGAGGTCTTTTCCAACCTGGTTGATACTGTGATACTGTGATACTGTGATACTGTGATACTGTGTTGATGGTCTTGCCACAGCCTCCTTTCAGATGTCTGTAGAGATTGTGTTGATGCATCACTATTGAAACATTAATTTGTTTCAGCATCTTTGAATAAAATAAGAGTATCAGCATAATAACTGAGAACTTTCTGGAAGAGAAACAATAAGTGAGTGACAAAATAGTCAGCATTATGAGAAGCTAAATGTGGAAGAACAACAGCAGAAAAATGAACGTGAAAATTCCTGTAGAGTTGGCACCACTGAGGTAAGCATCCTCACCAGTTCAGGTTTTGTGACAGTGCCATAACCCAGCACCAACAGGGCAGCTCTGTTAAAGTGGCAAGACCCCCACAGGGCATCCTGCAGAAGAGCAGCTTGGGAGGGGATTTTCTCAGTGCTCAGCAAGAGCCAAACAACAAGAATGAACTGGAACCCAGGAGGTTCCACATGAACAGGAGGAGAAACTTCTTTGGTGCAAGGGTGCTGGAGGGCTGGAGCAGGCTCCCCAGAGAGGTTGTGGAGTGTCCTCCTCTGGAGACCTTCCACCCCCTCCCCCCCATGCCACTGTAATCCTGGGCAGGTTGCTGTAGATGCCCTGCTTGTGGAGGGCAATTGGACCTCTCCAGAGGTCCTTTCTAACCTCACCATGCTGGGATTCTGGGATCTGGGTGTTTCTGCCTCTTCCTCACACATGGAATTGCTTATGTTGGAAGACACCTCCCAGATCATGGAGTTCAATCATTGTTAACCCAGCAATGCCAGGTCACCACCAAACTATCTCTCAACACCACATCTACACAGCTTTTAAACTCCTCCATGGATTTTGAGTCCTTCACTGCTCTGGGCAGCCTGATCCAGGGCTTGACAAGTCTTTTGGGGAAGAATTTGTTCCTCATGTGCCATTTGAAAAGCAGAAAATGAAGAAATAAGGGAATCAGCTGAGTGCTAAGGACTTTTAAGGACAAGTGCAATAAAGAAGTGCTCTGGCTCAAACTGCATCTGCTGAAGTATCATTGCTGGAGGTGGTAGCTCCAGGTTTGCCTCATTCATCGCTGCTGACAAGGAAGTTCTTCTGTCCAAGTGGACTGGCACATGCCCAAGCACAGCAGAGTAAGGAGCAGAATTGATTTTCCTCCAGAAGCAAACAGCTTGCTGGAAATCCCATGGATATTCCTAGATCATTAGAGCTGCCTCAGATGTAAGTGGGCTCCCAGAGGAGATGCTTTCTTTGCACCACTGCTGACAGACTTCATCTGGCCTAGCCATGTATGCAGCTTGGTGGTTTCTCCACAGAGATAAATTCCTTCAAGGAAGAGTGCTAAACAAAACGGGAATTACTTTGAACATGAAGAGAATTCAGGAAAACCTGGTGAAATTGGTTGCAGCACAAGGGCCTGGAGTGACAGGACAAAGGACAATGGCCTTGAGCTGGGATAGGGGAGACTGAGATTGAAGAGGAGGAAGAAATTCTTGACAGTGGGGGTGGGGAGACACTGGCACAGGTTGCCCAGCGAGGCTGTGGCTGCCCCCTCCCTGGAGGTGTTCAAGGCCAGGCTAGATGAGGCCTTGAGCAACCTGGGCTGGTGGGAGCTGTCCCTGCCTGTGGCAGAGGGTTGGAACTGGGTGACCTTTAAGATCTTTCCCCACCCAAACCACTCTATTACTCTATAGATCTATGAATCCTTGTCCCTAATCTCAATTCCTACCCTGTCCTCTTCATCAATTTCTGGTTTTGAGAGAAAATGAGCAAAAAGTTGCTCATTTAAAAAAATTATCTGGAGACACAGTGAAGGAAGACCTACTCTCAGCTCTGAGGATAATGTTAGAACAGCGAATGCCACTCTTAATTAACTACTAGTAACAGTAGCCCACAAAATATTTTTACAAGGAATTTCATTATTGAGACCCAGCCTGGTCCTTGATGGCACCTTGTTTGCTGTCTTTTTTGGGTCTCAGGGAGGGGTGGTGGCATAGCCTTGCTGGCTCCTGGGACAGTCACTGGCTGCACACGAGCTGCATTTAAAGAAATCAGGGAACTTTCATCCTAAAGCAAAGGTCTGCTTTGCAATTTAAAGGCCAATGGAAATGATAAAAAACATTCAGTGTTTTATTTCCATTTTCCTGCCTCTTTGGTGTGTCACTAGAACACAAATCTGTTGAGGAGCAGTGAGGGAGCTGGGGTTGTTCAGCCTGGAGAAAAGGAGGCTGAGGGGAGATCTCACTGCTCCCTACAACTCCCTGAAAGGAGGCTGGAGTGAGGTGGGGATTGGTCTCTTTTCCCAAAGAAAAAAGCTATAGGATGAGAAGAAATAAGTCTCAAAATGACTTAGGAGAGGTTTAGGTTGAACATGAGTCACAATTTCTCCCCCAGAAAAATTGTAAATTCCTGGCCCAGGCTGCTCAGGGCAGTGGTGGAGTCCCCATCCCTGGAAGGGTTTCAAAGCTGTGGGAGTGTGGTGCTGAGGGGCATGGCCCAGCAGCAGACTTGGCAGTGATGGGTGAGTGGTTGGACTTATCTTCAAGGTCTCTTCCAACCTAAACAATTGTATTTCACTTGTGAAAAATCTTGCAACATGCCTTCTTATCCCACAGCAATGTGAAGCTGACTACTGCCCTCAGTCTACAGTGACCAGAACTTCCCACAACTCTGCCCCAAATGGCCACTTCTAACTGAAAGGTAATTTAAAGTCTATATCAGATGTGTGGAGGACCTTGAGGAATTGCTTAAAGACTAACTCATTAAAGCTAATTAAAGGGTGCTTTTCATGTCCCCGGTTTTTCAGCAATTTATTGCAGTTTTAGGCCACTTCAGCTTCCCCTTCAGCTCAGTACTGGTGAGGCCTAATCTGGAGTGTTGGATATGGCATGAGTGAGACACAGAGACACTGCAGCAATGATGTGTCACAAAGATGGTGAAGGGATCCAGAGCATCTGTTGTATGAAGAGAGTCTGAGAGAGCTGGGGCTGCTCTGCCTGGAGTTTCCTATCCAAGAGGGTGGTTCTCCTACATGTCTCTGTAATACCAGCCAGGCTTTTAGTGGTGTCACTAAAAGAGGCAATGGTATCACACTGAAATACAGGACATTTCATTTTAAAGATGAGAGAAAAAGTATTCTTTCTGTATAAGGGAGGTCAAAAGCTCCAGCAGGCTGTCCAGACATTACACCTGCTCTGACACAGTTTTGCTTGCTTGTTCTCAGCAAGAAGTTTAGGTAGGCTATCTCCAGAGCATCCCACAAATCTTGGCCATTCTGTGACTATTGCTCTGAAATGTCACAACAAATAAAGTGCATGCTGCCCTTCCTTAGAGCCTGACTGTGCATTCCACCTCTGGTTTCACTGGCAGGGCAGTATCACAGTATCACAGTATCATCAGGGTTGGAAGAGACCTCACAGATCATCAAGTCCAACCCTTCACCACAATTCTCAAGGCTAGACCACGGCACCAAGTGCCACGTCCAATCTTGCCTTGAACAGCCCCAGGGACGGCGACTCCACCACCTCCCCGGGCAGCCCATTCCAGTGCCCAATGACTCTCTCAGTGAAGAACTTTCTCCTCACCTCCAGCCTAAATCTCCCCTGGCACAGCCTGAGGCTGTGTCCTCTCGTTCTGGTGCTGGCCACCTGAGAGAAGAGAGCAACCTCCTCCTGGACACAACCACCCCTCAGGTAGCTGTAGACAGCAATAAGGTCACCCCTGAGCCTCCTCTTCTCCAGGCTAAACAATCCCAGCTCCCTCAGCCTCTCCTCGTAGGGCTGTGCTCAAGGCCTCTCACCAGCCTCGTCACCCTTCTCTGGACACACTCAAGCATCTCAATGTCCCTCCTAAACTGGGGGGCCCAGAACCGAACACAGTACTCAAGGTGAGGTCTAACCAGTGCAGAGTACAGGGGCAGAATGACCTCCCTGCTCCTGCTGACCACACCATTCCTGATGCAGGCCAGGATGCCACTGGCTCTCTTGGCCACCTGGGCACACTGCTGGCTCATGTTCAGGCAGGTATCAATCAGCACCCCCAGATCCCTCTCTGTTTGGCTGCTCTCCAGCCACTCCGACCCCAGCCTGTATCTCTGCATGGGGTTGTTGTGGCCAAAGTGCAGCACCCTGCACTTGGAGCTATTGAACCCCATCCCCTTGGACTCTGCCCATCTGTCCAGGCAGTCAAGGTCCTGCTGCAGAGCCCTTCTGCCCTCCATCCCAGCCACATCTGCCCCCAGCTTAGTGTCATCTGCAAACTAGCTGATGACTGACTCCATGCCCTCATCCAGATCATCAATGAAGATGTTAAAGAGGATGGGGCCCAGCACGGATCCCTGAGGGACACCACTAGTGACAGCCACCAGCTGGATGTGGCACCATTCACCACCACTCTCTGGGTCCAGCCCTCCAGGATCACAGGACATTAAGGGGTGGAAGGGACTTCCATAGATCACTGAGGATATTAAGGGGTGGAAGAGACTTTTATAGATCACTGAGTCCAACCTTCCTGCAGAGCAAGACCACAGAATCTAGCACCAGTCACAGAGGAACACATCCAGATAGCGCTTGAAAGTCTCCAAAGGAGACTCCACAACCTCTCTCTGAGGAGCCTGTTCCAGTGTTCTGTGACCCTCACAGTAAAGCTCTTCCTCATGTCAAGGTGGAACTTGCTGTGCCATAGTTTACATCCATTGCCCCTGGTCCTATCACATGGCACAAGTGAGAAGGGTTTGTGCCCTCGCTCCTGATCCCCAGCCCTCAGATACTTAGATTGGTTAGATCCCAGTAGATTGATTAGGTCGCAATTGGTGTGAAGAACCTCCATCCTCTTCACTCATCCAGAGAATGTCCAAAATAACAAGGTATCAAGGTACCAAGACACACATAAGCCCCAATCCCTTCAAGACAGAGTTGCATTCATGCTGGCATTGCTCACAAGTGTTCCAACCTAGACCTTTTCCTTTGCACATTTGAGCTGTTTTCTGTAAAGAAGTTGTCCCACGTTGAGAACTACAGGGTTAAAAGTCCTCCAGGGACTAGAAAATTGTTATTCAATCCCATAATTCTGCTATCTCTTTATAAACTCACAATGAGGCCAGCTCGCTTTCCTTCCCTCTTCTTCCAGCCCTATGTTGGGCAGGAGCTACTTTTATTGGGACTTACATGTAAGGATTAGGCCTGGTTTGGGGGCCTCCAGAGGCTTGTGTTTAGGCCTATGGATGGCAGAGGCACTGGAGGAGGTGGGGGAGAGGATTGGAGCACTGGGGATTATAGATTTAGTTTTGGGTTTGGGGGAAAATTCAAGAGGGTCACCATGGATGTTGCATCTGCTTTGTAATTTCTTTTCTGTATCTCTCTCTCCAAACATAACTCTGGATTTTTTTTCTCCAATTCATTTGAGAGCTTCATTCTGTCATCTCTCTTTATAAACCATGACATAAGTCCATCATTTTCAAAGGCACAGCAATCCCAAGGGATTCTCCCAATGAATCAGTGG